>NC_041215.1:9703564-9727951 GCF_002837175.3 Physeter macrocephalus | reverse complement strand
CTCACGGGCCCAGCCGCTCCGCGGCATGTGGGATCTTCCCGGACCGGGGCACGAACCCGTGTCCCCTGCATCAGCAGGCGGATTCTCAACCACTGCGCCACCAGGGAAGCCCGAAAGACTTTTGAACTCTAAGAAAACTATGTTTCAAAACCTAAGCATTGGGACTTCCCTGGGGACGCCGTGGTTAAGACTCTGCGCTCCCAATGCGGGGGGCCTGGGTTTGATCCCTGGTCAGGGAACTAGATCCCACATGCATGTCGCAACTAAGAGTTCGCATGCCGCAACTAAGGAGCCCGCCTGCCACAACTAAGACCCAGTGCAACCTAAAAACAAAAAAACCCTAAGCATCTAATGCTGAAGAAGAGGTACAGAGCTGCTGTGGGATCAAAGCCTACCAACTAAAAAGTGGATATGAAAGGCCAGGGATGCTGCTAGACAGTCTCAAGGATGGCCCTCACCAGAAGGAATTACCTAGGCCAGTGTCAGTGCTGAAGAGGTGAAGAAACTACAACATCACTGATGTGATCTCTGGAGATGGAGGATAAATGGGGCATCACTCCCTAACTAGATTACATCTAAACTGTCTTCTGATAACATATTTCAAATAGGACTACTTAGATCTATAAAGCTAAAACAAGGAATTCATCTGTTGGGTCAAAATTAACTTTCTTCTCTATATGGAGATTATTCATTCACTCTTTTTTGAGACCAGAAAGTATTTCACTTTCCTCTAAAAAGCAATAATCCTGGACATATACTTATCTTAAGGAAGGAACTGCAGGAAGTCTCCAAGGTCCTCAGTTAGTCAGTGCTGACTCTCCTGGCCAGGGCTGAAGTGCCCTATGTGGCCGGCACCCAACCAAAACCCCTGCCCAGCTGTCAAAGCTCTGCCCAGGGCTGGCACTGCCTGCCTTCACTGACTGCAATTACCAACACCCAGGAGAGCAAAGCCAAATTCAAGAGGAAGGAACATAAGTGATGACATAGTTTTATATCATGCTGAATGCAGAAAAAATTACTACTGGACCAGAGTTAAAAGTCTACCTTCTATTCCTTAAAAAAAAAATATTGGAATAGAGGAAAATCATGTCCTTCTCTCTACCTCAGCTCTTCATCACACACCCACCACCCAACAGAAGCAGGCTGTAAAGTGGACTAGCACAGTTCTTCATCTACTCTTCCAGAAGTTCCCTGAGGTGGGCTGGACTTTAAGTAATGTGGGAAAAAAGGCAGTGTTGGACTAACAGGGTTATCTGGCAGAGAAAGCCAGTGTTTTCTTGTGAGACTTTTAACCATCCACTTGTGCTATCTTATGTTATGCTCAGAGATAACACTACACAAAAGTATTAACAAAATAGGAAACATACCACAATTCCCAGGGCCTTCAAAATATTAAGTTTGCACATAGGACAAGTACAATGTTCACTAAGCCAGGGATCCACGCAGGATTTGTGGAAAACATGCCTATAAAAAAATGGAGAATTATATCACAAATTATATACTGAAAAACTCCTAGGCCAAAATGTAAAGAAATGGAATTTTTTTTTTTTTTTCTGTGGTATGCGGGCCTCCCCCTGCTGCGGCCTCTCCCGTTGCGGAGCACAGGCTCCGGAGCGCAGGCCCAGCGGCCATGGCTCACGGGCCCAGCAGCTCCGCGGCACGTGGGATCCCCCCAGACCGGGGCGCGAACCCGGTTCCCCTGCATCGGCAGGCGGACGCGCAACCACTGCGCCACCAGGGAAGCCCCAAGAAATGGAATTTTTAGTCTGTTTGGTACCAAGAGACAAATATTGGGGATGTATTAAAATTGAGCTGGCAGAAAATCTCCTGAATCCAATCTTGTATGTTGATAGCACTGTATAATGAGAACTGATAAGTAGTATTTGGTTGTTTGGTATTTTTACTCCACCAAATTCCAAAAAAGATTTGAAGAAAAGTAGGAAATTTATTAACAATGAAGATAATGAATTCTATATTATAAATCAGTTGTTTTCAATAATATCTAAAGTAGAAATAGAATTTCAAGAAAATATTAACCAGATTAAATGAAGAGTTCTCTATATAATTAGTTTCATGGACCTCTGTTTAAATGTCATTTAAAATATTATTTAAAAAGACTTCTAAGCAACCCAGGTTAAATGTTTGTAAAGTTACAAACATTGGGTGGTTGGAACTATTTTTAGGGATGTTCTGTGCTTAAGGATCAGATAACATTTAGTAGCAGTTTCCAGCTGAAATGTTGAAGGGAGAGAGAGGATGGGTGATTTTCTCTCTTATTCCAGAGAGTAGAAAGTCATATCCTAGTGACTGCAAATAAATCATGGACGGTTTTGCATTCTTGAAAAGAGATGCCTGTGTCCTTTGGAAAGGAGAAAAGATTGTGAGGGAGCTGTTGACATCATTTCTCAAGCTCAAGTACCTCTCCGTGGTAGCTCTGAGAACCTGAAATGAGGCCACACGGAAGCCCCAGAGTCCTGGCCAAGCAGGGGCAGGGGCAGGTGCCAGGACAGATGTTCCGGGCACCTTTGGAAGCACTATAATCAGAGTCTTCGGATAAGATAGAATAAATTTTGAGAAAGATATCAAATTGAACCATGGTATGCCTTTTAAACTTTGTTAATTTATAATTTATATATAGCTTATAAGCAGTTATACATACCTGTTTTAAAATGCAGTTTTGATTTTAAAAAGTAGGAGATCTAGAAAACTCACTTTTTAAATTGGGATTTGGAAGAAACATTCATGCTTACAGCTTCAACCCAAACAACCTAACATCACTTGGTAGCCTTGTACCCATTTCTTTGGGGTAAGAAAAAAAATCTTGACAACTAAATATATTAATCTAGTCTGAAACTTACAGATAATGCAATGAACCAGAACCTCATCATCCTTGAAGGCTTTTATTTAAAACTGATGGTTTTTACTTGAGGTGAAAGTCATCAAACCAAAGGCAAGACCTAAATTCATTCAGTATACACAATGCACTGTCTCGTCTGTTTCCTGTGCCTTGCATCCAAGTATGAGCGTACTCCAAAAGGGAGATGAAGGCTCCTTACCACAGGGATCCACCGAGGGTGTGTTCTCAGAGATGGGGTTTACTCCCCAGCAGCTGTGAACTGTGCCGCTGGCTGTGGCCTAACAAAGACTAGAACAAGGCCTCTAGTCCTTTTTGAAGATACATACCCTTTACGTCTGACATAAATGACAGATCCTCCCCCTTGTAACGGTGCATCTGCCTAATATCTGGTGTACTTTTTGGAAGGCCTATGGACCACTGAGGGTTTGGTCAGTGTGGGGTGGCTGGGAATGTGCTCTAAGCCAGTTCTATGTAGTGTGGACGATGGACTTTGGCCAGCTGGCAGGTGACAGAAGAGATAAGGTTTTGTGATCTCTGATGCAGCTGCTTTGGTGTGGGGCAGCTGACTTGAGCCGGTTGTTTGTGGAGACCCTGGTTTAAGCCAGCAGCAGTGGCCTGGCTTTCACCTTCCCACTCTTACCAGCGTTTTTGCTTTCCCCTTTTCTTACTGTCTGGTCTTTTCTATTACTGGTTATTCAGAAAGGAACAAAATGGTATATTTAATTTTTAAAGCTGCGTAAGTTGAGTGTTCTCTATTTATCTGTTCCTTTAACCTTAGTTATAAATGGATTTCTCTTATGTTGGGGTTCTTAATTGTTTCCTTGTAGGTTTGCTGATCTAAAAGAAAGTATCTGGTCCCCTGCTGTGGGGCACTGTAATGAAGGAAAACAAAGACTAACTGGTTTTCTAGGGACAAGCTGAGAAAGAAAGCCTCCCCTCCTTAGCTAACTCAAAATCACAAAGAAATATTTTCTTTCATAAAAAAGTAACTTTTCCTTTTGACTATCTGTTTACCCCATGGCTTTCCTACCCCGTCCCCACCCCAGCCATTGATCCGTCCCTCCCTCCCTCCCACACTCCCTCCTCCGTCTGTGCTGTCTTTCCAGGTTTCCAACAGTCCAGCTCCTGCACCTGGCCCAGACCATCAGTCCGATTCCCAAAGCACATCTCCCTCTTCTGAAAACAAAACCCGACAACGTTTGTCTTCACCTACTGGCCCTTCTGACACAAGCCTATCACTCTGCTTCAGGTCACTGACAGAACTGTGGTGAAAAGCTGCCCTGTACTCGTTGCTTCTTTTCTTTGTCACCCATTCTTTTTACCTCTTGCTTCTATCTCCTCAGGTCTACTCAGGTCTAAACTCCACATGGCCTTCCCTTCCTCCTAGGGAAAGTTCTGCTACTACAACACTCTGAGCCTTGACAAACTGCCCTTTCTGACTCCCAGCTGTCTCATCTGAACACTGCGGGTTTGGGGCGTAGTGGGGAAGGTTGCCTGCCATCTACCTTGTGAAGCTGTTTGGAGCAGTAAGTGAAAAACTTAGAAAAGGCACCAAGGACATGCAGCTGAAAGGTGTCATTAAACATACATTCAGGCAAAGTAACATAAACATTTCACACGATATCCTGATACGTGGTCAGAACACTTGAGTGTGCCTCAGGTCCCAGCATGCCCAGCACCAGAGTGACCTCTTACAAGCTTGCAGACATACCACAAGCATGCACAGACACCTCAGAGGGCGGCACCTGGGGCCAGCCAGACCTTGAAAAGAAGCCCCCTTCTCACTTTTATAGAAGACTCAAATAATAAAAATGCACATAAAAGCAGAAAAGGGCCCAACATATTTAGGGCTGAGTGCTGTACGGGAATGGAAAGCAGGGGATGTGCTGAGGAACAGTGAAACGTGAAAAGGATAAGCATATCAGAGTTTAAACAAAAGTCCTTTATTCCTATTAGAAATACTTTGGGATACAGAATGTGAAATGTATAGAACATAAAAGGAACCAAACCAATAATACTGAAATACGATGCTTTCCCACTCTCCTACTTCCCACGTACACTATAAGCTAGAGTGATCAGAACAACGGCTGGGGGTGGGGTGAGGAGTCTACATTGAAGGTAAGTTTTTTTCACAGTTCTGCAGCCTCTTGGTGCCATGCAAGAACCTGGCAAATATAAAAGGATCCAGGATTATTAAAGGTCAGAGGAAAGAACTCTTTTCCCTGAACTGGGACTGGCAGCAGACACTGTTGAAACAGGCCCTCCCTCTGAGGAGGGGGCATCATGGTCATGCCTCTGCCAGCAGCCAGATGACTGACCCATCTTAGCTCCCGAAGTGGCATCTTAGACATACGATTATCCAAGCTGCAGAACTCTACTTCTGAAAAGTATTTTTAACCACTAAAAATTTTGTGGCTGACCTTTAAATAAAAAAGTCCTAAATAAAGTGCCAGTTTTCCAGTTTCTAAGATGTGTTGGCTAACATCCAAAGGATGATCAACTGTAATCAACTGCCACAAGTAGGAGGTCCCAAAGCAATGCCAACTGCCATCTGTCCACAGTAGATTAACATGACAGAAGGTAAAAAGTAAAGGTCATGCAACAAAAAGCCAGCAATCCATGAGAGGTTTGCTATCTACAGAAAGTCTTAGTTCAGTCTCGGGGATAGGCTTGTTAAAAGGAAGGACAGACAAAGGCATCTGGGCTTTTCTTTTCCCCCTTACTCAGGGGAAGAAGGGACAGTGAGTGCAGATGCTTTCCAGAGTCTGGCTGTAAAGGGGAGAAGCTGTAGAGTGGTACAGCTTTGGAGATGGGTTTGAAAGAGAATTATAAAAACTGGATAGAAAATGCTTGAGCATGATGAAATGCTGGTGGGTAGAGACAGAAAGAACAAAAACTGGAGGGAGCAGATAGTCAATACACAAGGTCCCCAAGGAAGGGAAGGTGTTGGCACACAGAGGCCTAGGTTGAAAGAGCACATTAGAACCAAGGAGGCTGTCCTCTCCATCCTAATAGGAGGGAAGGCTGCAAGGGTGGGTGTGGAGGCAGGTACGCATGAAGGCTTGGGGACAGCAGGCTGGGAGAATTTCAGCTGTCTAACAGCCATTATTTTCTGTGAGGTTTATGGTGAAGTTACCTGATGAGAGTGAGGAATAAAGGGATGAGTTAGGGTGTTTAAGGAGAATGAATACACCTGGATGTGCTGCTTGAGGAGTAGGGAGAAATGACCAGGGAAAGAGAGGGGCTCCGGGCAGTGCTCCTGGCCCAGCTGGAGGGCTGGTTGGAGCCCCACGGGAGGCAGGGAGGTAGCAGAGCTGTCTGGCAACCAGAGCTAAAGGAAGACATAGCAGAGTCACACCTTGGCTCAGTTTTAAAGACCTATAGACAAAAGAGGAAGGGCAGAGTATCTCAGGCAGAGGGAATAAAGCAAGTAGTGGCACAAGAGTTATTTCAAAGGTACTTGAGAGGAATCCACTGGAAAACAGAGGCTTGGAGAAGATATGGAGTAAAGATGAGTATTTGTGTGGAGCCATCCTCTAGGTCAGTGGTTCTCAACCGGAGACATCTGTGGTTGTCACAACTGTGTGTGGGGGGTGCTACTGGCGCCTAGTGAGTGGAGCCAAAGATACTGCTAAATAACCCACAATGCACAGGCAGCACCCCAACCTGCCCAACAAAGAATTATCTGGTCCCAAATGTCCACAGTGCCCAGGTGGAGAGAACCTGCTCTAGGTCAAAAGTTGTCAACTTGGGTCATACAAAATGTTGCTTGATGTGCAAAGTTAGTCTTTACTACACCTGAGAATCAAGCTGTTGTCACCATTTCAGTTAGGTGAAATGTTTTGCTGAGCAGGCTGTGCAACACAGAGAAAGCTACAACCTGCTTCAAAGCAAAAGGGGAAGTCAGGGCAGTGGGCATGTATAGTCTAGACAAGGATCTAGGAATAAAAGACAACCAAGTGAGCAGTGCCCTAATTACAGGTGCATAGAAATGCTGTTAAGTTTGCCAAATTCTAATACTGGAAAGCAGACCACAAACACAAAGGTTGAGATCCCTCCTCTGGTGAAAGGTGCAGCCATAGAAATGGCTGAGATCAAGCAAAGCTCTAGACTTCAATAGATGGTATGGTCTTGCAGCATCAGAGTCACCCAGGTACTTAATAAAAACAAACATGCTCGGGGCTCCCCTCAGGATTTGTTTCTGAAAGCTCCCCACTGATTCTGATTTTTGGAAGAAAAAAAGAGAACTAAGAATGAAACTCTTGAAAAGCCAATGACTGAGGGATAGAGAGAATATGGAGCAAACTTCCCAGCATAATCTATTTTCAGCTGAGGCTCCCCTGAGGAAAACAGTGTCACCTTATTAATAACCATTAGTGGTTTTGGAAGCCTTCGTTCTTAGGTCTCAGATGGTCCCAAGGGCCCCTGGACTGAGTTAAGAAGACAGAGAATTTTGAAAGACTCGGCTTCTTCCTGGCTGTTCCAGTGTCAAAAGAAATCTGCACAGGTAAAAACAATTTTTAAAAGCAAGTAAGAGCTGATTATGCTTTATAATGTATCCTACTAATCTTTCCCCTGATCTGCATAGTTGACCTTTGAACAACCTAGGGGTGGGGTGGGGTTAGGGGTGCTGATGCCCCATGCAGCTGATAATTCACATGTAACTTTACAGTCAGCCCTCCATATCCGCAGTTCTGCACATTCAACCAATGGCTGATCATGTAGTATTGCAGTATTTACTACTGAAATAAGTGGACCAGTGCAGTTCAAATCTCAGCTGTACAGGGTCAGCTGTATTTGTATGTATATTTCCTTTAGCCTCATGTTTTTATACTGGAAAAACTGTAATTACATAGTTTAATTTTCTATAGCACAGCTTACATTTAGTTTTACAGATTTCCCTTTATATGTAAACTAAATGATTTGACTTCCCGAATCTTCGTTTTATGTTTCAGTATATGTAATTATTCTTAAGTTTTGATTAAAAAAACCCAGATCTTTCTAGGCTCAAAATATATAACTTTGTGAATAAGTTAACTCCAGTAGCCTCATGGAGACAACTACTACTAATTATTCTATTCATTCACATGTTCCGTATTATAAGAAGGTAGGAGTTATGTGGATGTCTTTTAAAAGAGAAGGGAGAAGGAAGAGGAAAAGTCTTTTGATTTTAGGCTTCTCAGTAGGTGACCTCATATTTTTCCAGTCAATGCTCAGAATTGTGTATCTTAGTGTCTCATACTCCCTAGCTTGGCATAACACCATGGTAGAAATCCACACGCTCTTTTTAGGTCACCAGAGTACAGGCGAACACCCTCCTTTTGGAGGGAGGCATGTGGCCCTACATAAAGAGCAGAAATAATACAGAGGCACACCTTTATATTGGCTCTGCCATTTCTGACTTGTGTGACCCTGGCAGCTCTACTATTGACTTCGCCATCCTTTACTGGACAATGGGGAGAGAGTAGATGTAAACTGCACAGAGCAGAGTACCTGACGCGGGGCAGGCACACAGCACATACCAGTCCTCCCCACTTTACACAGCCAAGGCTCAAAAAAAGATTTAATCCAATCCCTAGAGTTCTGGTACCCAGCACCAAATGAACACTGCTGAGGCTTTATCAGAGAGCCTAGTGATGTACTCTGATTTAAGAAGGAGAGGAACGGTGGCTAGTTCTGAAACCCACAGAAGTCACAGAAATAAAAATTCTTGACCTTAATGTTTTTAGGGTACTGATGTGCCTGGAGGTTGTGGCCCTGTGTTTCTCATAACTAGAAAAGGCTTTGCAATCAGTTCTTGCTGAGGCACACGGCTCACCACTACGTGCAGTGTGCAGCTGGGCCTCTGCCTATCAGAAAAGCCATGGGTAAGGTGGCTCTCAAAAGCAAGTAGATACCCACTCTGAAAGGGAGATGTACAAATCACATTAGTATCATTCTATTTTAAATGAAGAAATTTGACATACTTGCAGGGGAGAATCCGGACAACATCATTCTGTTTATAGCTTTCTATGCAGACTGCACAATGATCAAAGTCTGGGTCTGTTTCCTGAAATGAAAAGCACAGCAACAAAAGTTATACGCTAAAGCTTTAAGTACCTAAATGGAGGAGATACGATCCAGCTAAGGTTTTTCCTGTGGCAACTGTGGTAAACAGGTGATTATAAAGTGAAAGGTTATAAAAAAAATGTAACGTTTCCATTTGCTTAACTGTATTGACCCAAATTGTAACTAAGCCAGTCTATTTTGTTTTTAAACTATGGTGTAACAATTAATACTAATTCTGTTTGTGAAACGTCTTAGAAATCAGAATACTAATTTTTTTTTTTTTTTTCCTGTACGCGGGCCTCTCGCTTTTGTGGCCTGTCCCATTGCGGAGCACAGGCTCTGGACACGCAGGCTCAGCGGCCATGGCTCACGGGCCCAGCCGCTCCGCGGCATGTGGGATCTTCCCTGACCAGGGCACGAACCCATATCCCCTGCATCGGCAGGCGAACTCTCAACCACTGCGCCACCAGGGAAGCCCAGAATACTAAGTTTTTTCAAGATTCAAATCAGCTATCACCTTGGACCATCTAGTGCTGCATCACTATTCTGGTCTGAGTAGGTTTTCCTCATCAGGACGCTCATCTGACCACACAGTTAAGTACAGGCAGAAAAGATGGCTGAGCCCCGCAAAGACTCACCCCAAGGATAGGAGCTGTGCATCTGGTCATAGATTTGGGGTAGAGAACAATCATGGACTCAACTCTATACTAGGTCTTTATCAAGGGTGAGGAAGAGTCAGTCAGGTGTTTGGTCACCCAGGGTAATTGATCTCCTTCCTCCTCTGGATTGGGGAAGGGTTCCCCTGCCTTGTCATTAAACAGAGCACTACCAGGAAAGGCAACACTATTTGCTGTGTCACTGCCCCTTGGACTGAAACTCAGTAGGGTAACTCTTGACAGGTATAGGAGGTACAAACTAAAAAGTGTTGGTTTTAATAAGGAAAGATGGTTTTGAATTAGCATGGGGGGGACAAAGTAGGATGGGTAGGTTGGATGAGCTCCAGGGAAGTTCAAATTAATGTGGCAGCTGAAGGCTACCAGGTCAAAAAAGCATTTATATCGGTGACCATTCCTCTGGGGTTAAAGTACAGCTGTTGTGATGCTGCTTATATTTTCTGCAAGTGTTTTTACTTTTTTCTTTCTTTAGTATACCATGAAGTTCACTGAAAATGTTTCTATCTTCTGGAGCTGTGTCAAGGAAAACTAGATGTGGGGTGTCAAGGCAGTGGGAATAAAAATGAGTAAGTCAAGAAAGTAGTAAAACTTAAGAGGATGGAGAATCACCTGTAATTATCCTTCCAGAGCTCTTTGCTAAAAAATTAGAGTTGGTTTGGGAGCAGAAGACAGGTTTGGTTTTATAACTTCAGAGATGCAATTTCTTCATTCTAGATAACCTTGAATATATTGAACATAGGGTCTCACATTAAGTTGCTGTTTTGTCCATAGAGAGCAGAAGCAGGGCTCTACCTAATTTTGAGATCTGACTGGAGAATTCGGGTCAGGAATCTCAGCCATAGATGGCCTCTATCACTGCCTCTATGATTCATTCCCTCTAAGCCACTAGACCCAACCCTAACAAACTGTGCCCTTCTTTCAAACTGCTGAGCCCACTGTACAGAAAGCACCTTGTTAACCAACACTCCCTTGAATGTGGGTCTCTAGTTCTCCAGCTAACTGGTGAAGAACTAAAACACAGAAGAGAGAGGCAAAGTCGCATGAAGCACAGGAAGAGAATGCACGTTCCTGGCTACTTAGAGTTCTTCCCCAAAGTATGCTAGGTTTTAGCAGAAGAAAACTGTTGAACACCACAGCTAGGGAAACTGTAAGTACTCCGGTGATGCTAATGATGACAGGAGCATTTAAAATCCAGGAAAATTAGAGAACTGTATGGAGGGTCTCTGAATGACAGGCATACTAAGAATAAGATTTCAAAGAGAAGCTAGTTTAGATAGTATGCTTGGAGAAAAAGAATAATCTAACAAAGGAGACACAAATGGTTAGGGTATACTCCTGCCCACCAAATCAAAAGCAAAATACTTTACTGTTTTTATAGTGTTAAAGTGATTTCATTACTGTACCTTATCACCCTTTTTCACTGTTCTGGTTGTTAATTTGCTGATGGCTTTCTTGGCTGCATCTCCAAGACGACGCTATGAAAATTGCAAAGAAAAACAGACATTAAGTCTCTGGATGTTCTTTTTTTTTGTTCTGATATTTCAGCTAACTTTATTAAAATTTTTAATTGAGGTATAATTGATATACACATTATATTAGTCTCAGGTGTACAACATAATGATTTGATAGTTGTATGTTTTGAAATGATCACAATAAGTCTAGTTAACATCTATCACCATACAGAATGTTTTTCTTCTTGTGATGAGAACTTTTAAGATGCACTCTAGATGATGTTCTTTATTTTAAAATAATTAAATGTATAAAGTCCCTATTATCCTACATTACCTTCCATGTCATATCATATGAGAGGATTCTAAAAAAGTAATTAAAAAAAGAGAAAAACTGGCAGTTTTCCCATAGATTTAGCATTCTGATAAGAGTATATAGTAAAAAAGCCAGGTGTCATAATCACCATTGCATTTTGTATCTAACAAACATGTGAAATATTACAGCATTATCAACATCTAGTTCTTGTACATGTCAGAGCTACTGCCACTGTTCTAATAGCTTTCCTATTCTGCTTCAAGGATGACCCTTATTAGATATATAAGCTCTGTCTTTGTGAAAGGACACCTCTAAAGCTCCTTAAAATTGCTTATCATATCACTGTGTGGGAGAAGGGATGCAGTCATGAGCTCTACTTCTGACTCTGCCACTGCTATGCTCTGTGATCTTAGGAAGGTGCATTTACCTTTCCAAGCTTCAGTTTTTCTCATTTATCTAAGAAGGTTAAGTCAGAAAATCTCTAAGGCTGAATTTATCCAGCATTTTGCAGACATTGCCAACACTGTTAGACACAAAGGACCCAAAGATGAAAAGACAGTGTACCCCTAACCTTGAAAAGCTAACTGAATCGGAAAGCAGACCAGTAAACACATTTTCATCAAGTGCCGTATGATGGAGCATGCCCAGGTGGTGTGGCAGCACAAAGAAGGCAAAATAATGCAGGTGGGGTGGGATAGGGCAGCAGAAGACTGCCAGGGAAGGCTTTGAGAAAATGATGCCTGAGCTAAGACTTGGAAAAGTGAGTAGGAAGGAGTTAGATAAGGAAAGTATTGAGATAAGAAGGGGGATTCTGGACAAAGGAACAGTCTAGTAAAGACAAACAGGTGTGAAGCACAGGTATGTGAAGATATTACAGTTCGATATAACTATAACTAGGGTAAGCATATATTACTCAAATTAGAATATTTTGAGAGTCAGAGGGCCCTGTTAATAATTACACTGGGACAACAGGTGCAAACCAACACTGTTCCAGGCACACTGCGACAGACGGTCACCCTGCATATAACCAGATCCTAAACTGTGGTGGGAGGCAGATGATGAGGCTGAAGGGGTATGGTGGGGGTTAAAACAAAGGAGACCTTGGATTCTACCCTGAGAATAAGACAAAAACAACATAAAATTTTAGGAGGAATTTTAAAGTACACAAAAGAAACCAGAATTTAATGAACCTTTAATGTATTTATCATTGACTTTCAATTATCAGTATTTACCTATTTACCACCCTCTTTATTGTGCTAGAGGATTTCAAAGCACATCACAAGCACTGTATGCTTTCACCCATAAAGTCACCCTAAGTGAACTATGTCTAACAGATACGGGCTTTTGTTTGGTGCCACTGTCTTATCTAACAAAACTAACAATAATTAACATAATCTAACACTCAGACTATTTCCCCAGTTGCCTCCAGAACGCTTAAATCAGTATACAAAGTCCAAACATTGCATTTGGTTGCTATGTTCTCAAGTCTCTTTTAATCTGAGTCCCCTCTATCACATACATGCATATATACATATACATGCATACATACATAAATATTTTAAAAAGAGCCTTATGGAGATATAACTGACTTAAACTGCATAAGGTGTACAATTTGATGTTTTAACTTGACTATGAAACCATCACAACAATCAACATAGTCTATCATCCTCCTCAAATTTCCTTGTGCCTCTTCGTAATCCCTTCTTCCTGCCATCTTTTCACTTCATCCCCCATGAACTACTTTCTGCTACCATAGTTTGTATTTTTGAGTCTTATATAAATGGAATGACAGTATGTTCTATTTTGTGCATGCTTTCTTTCACTCAGCATAATTATCCTGAGATTAATCCATGTTGTTGCATGCATCAACAGTTCATTTCTTTCTTATGCTATGTAGTATCCCATTGTACAGACATACCACAACTTATTTATCCTTTCCCCTGTTGATGGGACATTTGTATTGTTTTCCAGTTTTGGCTGCAATGAATAAAGCTAAAAACAGCATTCTTTACTTTTCAAACAGCGTACAAGTCTTTGTAAGGACATACTTTCCTTGTGCTGGGGTAAATAGCTATGAAGTAGGGAAGATTGGCTAATATGGTAGGTGTGTGTGACTTTTTAAGAGACTGCCAGTGTTTGCCAAAGTGAGTGTACCATTTTACATTTCCACCAGCAGTGTATGAAAATCCCAGTTCCTCCACATCCTCACCAACACTTGGTATGCCCAGTCTTTTTCAATTGATTGTAACCATTCTAATAAGTGTACAGTGGTATCTCACTGGGGTTTTAATTTGTATTTCTATAATGACTAATGATGTTGAGCATCTTTTCATGTACTCATTTGCCATCTGCATATCTTCTCTGGGGAAGTGTCTGCTAGAATCTTTGGCCCATTTTTCTACAGTTGTTATTATTGACTTGAGAGTATTTTACATATTCTAGAAGTTCAGTGCACTATTCATTGTGCTACAGAGCCACCTAGAGAGTATTTTACATACTCGAGATATAATTCATTTTGCATATATTTTCTCTCACCCTGGCAGAAGTTTTTAGTTTTGATGAAGTCAGTTTATCAATGTTTCATTTGTTGATTGTGCTCTGGTATCGTATCTAAGTAATCTTTGCCTTATCTCAAGGTTACAAGAGTTCTCCCTATTTTCTTTTCTAGAAGTTTATATGTAGGCCTTTATATGTAGGCCTCTGATCCATTTGAGTTACTTCTGCATATGGTTCAAGGTATGGATCAAAGTTCTTTTTTTCACATGACACATAATTGTTCCAGCACCATTTGTTGAAAAGGCTGTCCTTCCTCCACTGAATTGCCTTTGTACGTTTGGCAAAAATCTGTTGACCATATACGTATTGGTCTATGGCTGAACACTATTTTGTACCATGTATCTATTTGTCTATCATTAAGCAAATAGCACACTGTCATGATTTCTGTAGCTTTGTAACAAATCTGAAATCAACTCCAATTTTTTTTCTCCTTTTTCAATATCTTTTTGGTTGTTCTTGATCCTCTGCATTCCCATATTAATTTTAGGTTCATCTTGTCAATTTCTATTAAAAACAAAAGCCCTCTGGGATCTACACTGGCATTGCACTGAATATATAGAACAATTGGGAGAGAACTGACATCTTAACAATATTGAGTGGTCCCCTGAACACTGTATATCTCTCCATTTATTTAGTTTTTATTTATTTTTCTCAACAATATTTTACAGATTTCACTGCATAGGTCTTATACATCTTTTGTGAGATCTCTAAGAATTTCCTGTTTATGTAATTTCCTGTTTGATGCTAATGAAAATGGTATTAAAAAATTCAATTCCCATTTATTGCTTGTATAGAAATAAAATTCATTAATGTATAACGATCTTGGGACTTCCCTCGTGGCACAGTGGTTAAGACTCTGAGCTCCCAATGCAGGGGGCCTGGGTTTGATCCCTGGTCAGGGAACTAGATCCCACATGCATGCTGCAACTAAGAGTTTGCATGCCACAACTAAGAAGCCCACGTGCCGCAACTAAGGAGCCCGCTGGTCACAACTAAGACCTGGTGCAACCAAATAAATAAATAAACATGTGCCACAACTAAGGAGCCAGCAAGCTGCAACTAAGGAACCCGTGAGCCACAGCTAAGGAGCCCATCGGCCGCAAGTAAGACCTGGTGCAACCAAATAAATAAATAAAATAAATATTTAAAAAATAGTTATAAAAATGTATAATGATCTTATATCTTGCAACCTTGTTAAACCCATTTGTTACTTCTAGTAGCTTTTTTATAAATGCCGTCAAATTTTCTTCATAGACAATAATGTCATCTGCAAATGATAGTTTTACTTCTTCATTTCTAATATGGGTACCTTTTATTTTTCTTTTTCCTTATTGTGCTGGCTAGAACCTCCAGTATAATGTGGAAACAAAAGTCATAAGAGCACACATCAGTCTCTTGTTCCTAATCTTAGGAAAAACCATTTAGTCTTTCCCCTTTAAGTATGATGGTAGCTGTCAGTTTTTCAGAGGCCCCTCTTCAGTTTAAGGAAGTTACATTTTATGCCTACTTTGCTAAGAGATTTCTAAAATGTAATTCAACCCTTACTGTAAAAAAAAACAGAAAAAACAACAATGAAAACAATGCACAGGATGATCATAAAAACACATTAGTGAACCACAAGCACTAGAAAGAAGCGGAGAAGGCAACAGGATGGTTCTTTTGCAGCCTCTGTCACCCAAGGAGGCACAATGTCCATACTAGTCTTCAAAAAATGAGGGAAAGCCTCATATGATGAAAGAGGGGTTTTAAAGGTACCTCTTTAAGAAGTCAAGTTCTTGTAATCCAAATGGGTTTGGACCCAATGGCCTACTGACCTTTGACGTTTACCAACAAAGTTTGTGTACGGCCAGATCTGACACCTTCTTTAACTTGATTTTAATGGCAAATCTGTGCCTGTGGTCTTGGCCTCACTGTTCACCAAGGTACTGGCTGTACCTACAAGAGCTCGTGAAATACCATAGGTGCTCAAAAATTTGTGGAGTGAACAGCTGTCTGCTCAAAACCGTTTTTTAAAAAGTTTGTTGGGAGACTAAAGAGGAAAAAGGATGGTAGGTCATGTGTAAAAAGGATGGAGGCTTCCCAAATTCCACGGGGATGGAAATGGGGGTAGTCAAGGATTAGAAATCATTCCCTTGGTGGAGATGCAATGAATGGACCCTGAGGTCAGTTCTGGGAGAAAAAAAAAAAACTCACCTAAATTTCTAAGAGACACACAAAGCATGTTCCCTGATTCTCTTTACTGTCTGGCCATGGAGGGAAGGTTATAATACTGATCTCTAATTCTGCTTTACGGTCTAATGTGGACCTCTTACATCTGTTGAGGACGCTTGCTGGTGCTATCCCCATCCCTGTCCCTGAGTACAGGGGAGGGGACAACGGTGACAGGGTCAGGTATCATGGGCCATGAAGTAGGGGAGGCAAATGGGATTGGTGGGTTTTCAGGAGGTAGAGTGGGAGATGGCTTGGAAGAGCTTCTCAGTTTTGAGATGGGCTCACAATGCTGCCCCATTGCTTCTTAGTTGGGCATATCCTCCTCCTTCTGCTCCTTCTATCCAAGTCAAAGTCCTCAAGCTCCTGCAAAACCTCATCCATGAAGTGTACAGGGTGTTCTAAGACACAGCCAACTGAACTGCATCATTGGAAAGCTTTTCACCGTTGGTACCATCAGCAGTTGAGAAAAAGTACGGGAGCAAGGAGAACTTCTGGGCAAAACTGAAGATTTTGGGGGTCACCTCTATGTCTGCATCAATTTTTTTGGCCACCAGATGCACAGGATCTCTGGCCTGAACTCCCAAAGCCCCATTTCCCAAGGTGCTCAGGTTCTTGTGGGTGACTTTCCTCTGACATCAAACACCACAATGTAGGTGTGGGCCTTGCAGCAGGAGGCATGTGTGCTCTGGAACTGCTCCTGGCTTGCTGTGTCCAAAAAGTCCACAAAGATGAGACCAGTAAGATACTGCCCACCATGGCCATGTGCTTATACAGGGTCGGAGTGTATGTGGACAGCTGCTGTGGCTGAAATCCATCTATGAGAAATCTCTCCATAAATTTGGACTTGCCCATGGTGCTGTCCCACTGGCAGATGATCTTCATGTTGTCATCAGCATCGTATTTCTCTTGGTTCAGCTCACAGGGTTTGGGCCATTGGCTCCTGGCTATAGAGGAGCCCAGCCCAGGGGAAGGGACTCTTGTCACTGTCAGCCTGTCATTCCAGGAACTAGGCCCTCCGTCTGGCTCAGGGCCCAAGGAAGGCCTCAGAGAGGTGGTTCCCACATGCTGAGCCTGCCATTGGGGAGGCTTTGTCCTCTTGGATAGTCTTGGGTGAGGGATGGAGAGACCAGGGATACTGCAGGTTGGCCAACCCTTGGCCAGCTGACTCCCAGGCCCTGTACACTGCCATCCCTGGACCCTACATCAACCCAGACACCCTGCTAAAACTTTTTAATCAGGAATATAAGCGGAATTTTGGTAAATGTTTTTTTTCTGCATCTATTGAGATCATATGGTTTTCCTTTTTTTGGTCTGTTAGTATAGAAAATTATATTGATTAATTTTTTGAACATTAAATCAACCTGCATTCTTGGGATAAATGTCACCTGGTCATGATGAATTATCTTTTTTATATATTGTTAGATATGATTTGGTAAAATTTGTTTAGAATTTTAAAATCTATGTTCAAGAGGGATTCTGGTCTGTAGTTTTCTGTTTTGTAATATTTTTGTCTGGTTTTGGTATCAGGATGATGCTGGCTTCACAGAATGAAATGGGAAGTATTCCTATCTTTTCAGTTTTCTGGAGTTGGCATAGAATTGTTATTATTTCTTCCTTAACTTTTTGTAGAACTCACCAGAAACCATCTGTACCCAGAGTTTTCTTTTTTCGGATAGTTTTAAATGCAATTTCCTTAATAGATATAGGGTTATTTATCTATTCACCTTGAATGAGCTTTGGTCATTAGTATGGAATGACCACACTAATAGAATTCATCTGTTTCACAGAAGTTGTCAAATTTATTGGCATAAACTTGTTCACAAGATTTCCTTACTATCTCTATAATCTGTAGTGATGTCATCTCTCTCATTTTTGATATTGCTAATTTGTGCCTTCTCTTTTTCTCCTGATCAGTTTGGCCAGAGGCTTATCAATTTTATTGATTTTCTCAAGGAATTAATTCTTTGAGTAATTTTCTCTACTGTTTTTCTGTTTTCTAGTTCACCAACTGCTGCTCTGATCTTTCTTATTACCTTTCTTCTACTTTTGGTTTTTTTTTTTGTTTTTTTTTTTTTTGTGGTATGCGGGCCTCCCTCCGTTGTGGTCTCTCCCGTTGTGGAGCACAGGCTCCGGATGCGCAGGCTCAGCGGCCATGGCTCACGGGCCCAGCCGCTCCGCGGCATGTGGGATCTTCCCAGACCGGGGCGCGAACCCCGTTCCCCTGCATCGGCAGGCAGACGCGCAACCGCTGCGCCACCAGGGAAGCCCTACTTTTGGTTTAATTTGCTCTTCTTTCTCCAATTTCTTAAGGTGTAAGCTGAGAGTATTAATTCCAGACATTCTTCTCTAATACAGAAATTGCTTTAGTGGCACCTTCAAAATTTTGATATATTGTGTTTTCATTTTCATTCAAATGATCTTCTAATTTCCCTTTTGATTTCTTCTTTATCTCATGGGTTATTTAGAAGTTAGTTTCCACATATTTGGGGGTTTTCCAGAGATTTTTCTGTTATTGATTTCTAATTTAACTCCAGGAGGTCAGAGAACATATTTTGTGTTACTTGAATCCTCTTAAAATTTTGAGACTTGTTTTATGGTCCAGAGAGCATTTCCAAAGAATGTATGTTCTGCTTTTGTTAGAGGGAGTGTTCTGTAAACATCAATCAGGTAAAGTTAGTTGATTATGCTGTTCAAGTCTTTTACATACTCAATGATTTTCTGTCTCCTTATTCTTTCAATTATTGAGAGGGGTAATGAAATCTCTGACTATAATTGCAGGTTTGTCTATTTCTCACTGCAGGTCTATCAGTTTTCACTTCATATTTTTTTTAGCTTTGTTATTACGTGCATAAATGTTTAAGTGTATCCCTGGCAATAGGTTTGCTCTGAAATGTCCTGATATTAATTAGCCTCTTCAACTTTATTTTGATTTGTGTTGGTTTTGTGTAGCCTTCTTCACCCTTTTAACCTATTTGTATTTTTATATTTAAAGTAGGTTTCTTACAAGCAGCATATGGTTGGGTCTTCCTTTTTTTTTTTTTTTTTTTTTTTTTTGTGGTACGTGGGCCTCTCACTGTTGTGGCCTCTCCCGTTGCGGAGCACAGGCGCTGGACGCGCAGGCCCAGCGGCCATGGCTCACAGGCCCAGCTGCTCCGCGGCCTGTGGGATCCTCCTGGACCGGGGCACGAACCCGTGTCCCCTGCATTGGCAGGCGGACTCTCAACCACTGCGCCACCAGGGAAGCCCCTTCATTGTGGTTTTGACTTGCATTTCCCTAATGATTAGTATGTTGAACATCTTTTCATGTGGCCATTTGTATAGCTCTCTTTTTTTGGGTTGCTTTGGGTCTTAGTTGTGGCACTTGGCATCCTCGATGCGGCATGTGGGATCTTTTGTTGAGGCACGCAGACTTCTCTCTAGTTGTGGTGCGTGGGCTTAGGTGCCCCGTGGCATGTGGGATCTTAGTTCCCCGACCAGGGATTGAACGCACATCCCCTGCATTGGAAGGCGATTCTTAACCACTGGACCACCAGGGAAGTCCCTGTATATATCTTTTTGAGAAATATCTTTTTAAGTCCTTTGCATATTTAAAAAATACGCTTGTTTGCTTGTTTTGTTGAATTGTGGGAGTTCTTTATATATTCTGGATATTAACCCTTGCCAGATACACAATTTGCCAATATTTTCTCCTATTCTGTGGGTTGCCTCTTCATTCTAATTTACTGTGTCCTTTGATGCACATACATTTAAAATTTTGATACAGTCCAATTTATCTATAATTTTTATTACTTGTACGTTTAGTGTCATGTCTAAGAAGTCACTGCTAAATCCAATGTTATGAAGCATTTCCCTTATACTGTTTTATAGTTTTAGCTCTTATGCTAAGGTCTCTGACCCATTTCAAGTTAATTTTTGTACACAGTGTAAGGTAATGGTCCAACTTCATCTTTTTGCATGTGGATATCTAATTTTCCCAGCATCATTTGTTGAAAAGACTGTCTGTTCCTCACTGAATGGTCTTGGCACCTTATCAAAAATCATTTGAACATATATGTGAGGGTTTATTTCTGGGCTCTCAATTCGATTCCATTGGTCTGTCTGTATGCCAGCACCACACTGTTTTGATTAATGTAGCTTTGTACTAAGTTCTTAAATCCAGAAGTTTGAGACCTCCAACTTTGTTCTTCAAGTTTGTTTTGACTATTTGGACCCCTTGAGATTCCATATGAATTTTCGGATAGATTTTTCTATCTTTGCAAAAAAGTAACTGGGATTTTGATAGGGATTGCAACTGAATCTGGGTACTGTTGTCATCTTAATGATATTAAGTATTCTAATCCATGAACACAGTATGAATTTCCATTTATTTGCATCTTTAATTTCTTTCAGCAACGTTTTGTAGTTTTGTGTATAAGTCTTTTACCTCCTTGGTTAAGTTTATTCTTAAATATTTTAGTCTTTTTGATGCTATTGCAAATGCAATTGTTCCCTTAATTTTCTTTTTGTTCAGTGTTAGTATACAGGATATATTCTGAAGGTAGATCTGAGAGAACTGATAGATTAAGTGTGGAATATGGGAGAAAGAAAGGGGTCAAAGATGATGCTGAGCAGCTTAGAGAATACAATCACCATTTAATGACATAAGGAAGATTCAGGAAGAGCAGATTTGGAAGAAGAAATCAAAAGTTCAGTTTTGGGTGTATGAAGTTTGAGAAAGTATCCCAAGAACTAAGAAGTGACTACTGGAAATGGCAAGTAGAGGTCATGGTGGCCTCGACAATAATCGTTCAGTTGGAAGGACAGGAAGAAAAGCCTGAGGGAATGGCCTTCAACTGGGACAAGGTGGTAGTATCAGTGTACCTTTTAAAATCTTACCAAATTTCCTCATAAAAATGCACAGAGAAACTTTGAGAGTAAAAGCCCACAAATATCTTCAACAAAACCAGATGAAAGGGTATCTCACAAACCCCAGACTACAAGTAGGTGGGGTCAAACCACCAACTACAGCATTATTCTACAGATACACAATCAGCTGTTGTGCTGAGGTAGTGGAGGGAAGAGAAAAAGGGCTCTGACAGTCCTAAGCGCTTGATCCATCCATTATGAAGCTCCCATCAGTCTTTCACCTGATTTTAGCATCCACAGATGAGCACTATAAATCCATCATTTCATTGAGGGTAATGAAATGGTGATTTTCTAATTCATTTGTTAGTTAGAATTCTTCTATAAAGAAGTTTCCCTCATCAACTAGCTGGTTACTATGTAATACAATTTGTACAGAAAAAATAGATGAGTCAGTTTTTAAAAACTGATTTTCAGAATAACAAATGGGTTCTCTAACAACCTGCAGTTTCAATCAGCTGCAATATTTATTCCCTGAATGCTCAGTCTCATCTTTGACTGATATAGGGAGCTCCTTTAAGATGGCACCCAGGTCCTTTTGATACCACCATAGTAGTTTTCAGTAGCTTCCTTGCTATCTGGTACAATATTCATCTTATAAATTTGCTTCCCTAAACCTAAAAAAAGCCTTTTCTCCAAGGATGCCTGGGTGTTTTTTTTTGAGTGGGAAATGGTATTTGAAAATAACCCTAGAGCAGTCTGAGGGTGGAATGGGGTGGGAGTGGAGATTCACTATTTTATTAAGAATATAAAATAATTTTCTAATTCTGTCATTCCTTCTGCATTTATTTGGCTGCATTGGGTCTTTGTTGCTGCATGCAGGCTTTCTCTAATTGCGGCAAGTGGGGGGCTACTCTTTGTTGCAGTGCGTGGGCTTCTCATTGCAGTGGCTTCTCTTGTGGCAGAGCATGGGCTCTAGGCATGCGGGCTTCAGTAATTGAAGAATGTGGGCTTCAGTAATTGAAGCATGCGGGCTCAGTAGTGGCTTGCGGGTTCTAGGGTGCACAGGCTTTGGTAGTCGTGGTACGTGGGCTCAGTAGTTGTGGCTCGTGGGCTCTAGAGCACAGGCTCAGTAGTTGTGGTGCACAGGCTTAGCTGCTCTGCGGCATGTGGGATCTTCCCGGACCAGGGATAGAACATGTGTCCCCTGCACTGGCAGGCTGATCCTTAACCACTGTGCCACCAGGGAAGTCCCCTTCTGCATTTATTAGTTAGAATTCTTCTATAAAGAGAGGCAGTCATTGTTACTGGGTTGTCATTGCCATGGACAGACGAGCTCTGTATTTTTTAGTAAAAGGAAAATAAACCAGGAGTCCATACTGACATTTTCAATTCAATAATAAGATTAAAGGATTATTATATTATTTCTGTATTTTAAATATTTATTCTCCTACTCTGATTCTTGGCTTCTAATATCATCAACATAATTACTTATTTGCTTTATCCTACAATCTACATATAATAGTTTCAAAATAACAATCAATACTACCAACAATAAGACTATTAAATGCAGCTTAGACTTTTTTTTTTTTTGCCAATAGAGTAATTTTTTAAATATAGTCTCACCTGACATCATATTTGAATTTTATTGTCCTTTTGCCAGGAATATAAAGAAAAAATTATGTGGAAGTAAAAAACGTAATCAGAAACAAGAAGTTAACCAAAAGAAATACCCAAGTAAGGAACAATAAAATTGCATTTAAGAAAATTCAATAGATATCCATTAAGATTTTTCTATCACTGACACAAAGTATGAATTCGATTTTTTTCTTTTTTTTTTTTTTTTTTTTGCGGTACACGGGCCTCTCACTGTTGTGGCCTCTCCCGCTGCGGAGCACAGGCTCTGGACGCGCAGGCCCAGCGGCCACGGCTCACGGGCCCAGCCGCTCTGTGGCATGCGGGATCCTCCCGGACCGGGGCACGAACCCGCGTTCCCTGCATCGGCAGGCAGACTCTCAACCACTGCGCCACCAGGGAAGCCCTGAATTTGATTTTTTAACTCCATTAAACCATTTCTTCACCAAAAATAAAAATATAAAACAAAAAGGCCAGTTTAACATCTAGCTCTCAAAAATTAAATCTTAATTGGTGTTGCACTCCCATTTAGCTCACATACTCTGTACATCGCTATTTAGTGATGGTTCTGTTTTCAAAAGAAAAATTAGACAAAATAACTATTTTTGAAAAGAGTTCAGTTGTCAATATTCTTTATAATGATAAAATATATACTCTTTAAAATAAAATAAGCTTAGAGACAAAGAAATGAATTTCAGTGATTATCAGTATATTCCTAAGAAACGAAAGCTGGCGTTTTATTCCAATTCCTACAGTATACTGAGTTATTATGATAATATATAATATCAAGAAAAGAAAAGCTTTTGATACCTCAGAACTGCAACATAAAATGAATTTAATGTGGGAAGTTAAATTCAGGATTAAAGGATAATAAACTTCTTGGAACTTTTCATCTTAGTCATCTGATCTTTAATATAGATCCTCACACAAGAGATGATTCGGTCTTATACTGTGGGTCACTTTATTTATTTATTTTTTTGGCCAAAATACCAAACTTTTTTTAATCCAAGGAAATGTACCATTATTTTAAGACATATTATTTATATATATTTTAGAAAGATAAAGACACTGCTACTTAATATTTGATTATATACTTTCTTATTCTTTATAATTTCTATTTTATACACAGAGACAGAAATGTAGACTTAATTGATCATATATTTTTATCATGCATCAGTCTTTTGCAAACATAAAAAGGAAAATGGGGACCAACAAAACTGGTAAACCTTTTCCTAAAGCTTCTTTGTATTCTTTTTTTTAAAAAATCTCTCAATTCTTAAAAAATTTTTTTTATACAGCAGGTTCTTATTAGTCATTAATTCTATACACAACAGTGTATACATGTCAATCCCAACCGCCCAATTCATCACACCTCCACCCCCACCCCCCTGCCGCTTTTCCCGCTTGGTGTCCATACGTTTGTTCTCTACATCGTGTGTCTCAATTTCTGCCCTGCAAACCGGTTCATCTGTACCATTTTTCTAGGTTCCACATATATGTGTTAATATACAATATTTGTTTTTCTCTTTCTGACTTACTTCACTCTGTATGACAGTCTCTAGATCCATCCATGTCTCAACAAATGACCCAATTTTGTTTCTTTTTATGGCTAATATTCCACTGTATATATGTACGACATCTTCTTTATACATTCGTCTGTCAATGGGCATTTAGGTTGCTTCCATGACCTGACTATTGTAAATAGTGCTGCAATGAACATTGGGGTGCACGTGTCTTTTTGAATTATGGTTTTCTCTGGGTATATGCTCAGTAGTGGGATTGCTGGATCATATGGTAATT
>NC_041215.1:9702199-9703378 GCF_002837175.3 Physeter macrocephalus | reverse complement strand
TTTCTCTAATGATTAGGGATGTTGAGCATCCTTTCATGTGTTTGTTGGCAATCTGGATATCTTCTTTGGAGAAATGTCTGTTTAGGTCTTCTGCCCATTTTTGGATTGGATTGTTTGTTTTTTTGATATTGAGCTGCATGTGCTGCTTGCAAATTTTAGAGATTAATCCTTTGTCAGTTGCTTCATTTGCAAATATTTTCTCTCGTTCTGAGGGTTGTCTTTTGGTCTTGTTTATGGGATCCTTTGTTTTGCAAAAGCTTTTAAGTTTCTTTAGGTCCCATTTATTTTTTTGTTTTTATTTCCGTTTCTCTAGGAGGTCGGTCAAAAGGGATCTTGCCGTGATTTACGTCATAGAGTGCTATGCCTATGTTTTACTGTAAGAGTTTTATAGTGTCTGGCCTTACATTTAGGTCTTTAATCCTTTTTGAGTTTATTTTTGTGTATGGTGTTAGGGAGTGTTCTAATTTCATTCTTTTACATTTAGAAGTCCAGTTTTCCCAGCACGACTTATTGAAGAGGCTGTCTTTTCTCCATTGTATATTTTGCCTACTTTATCAAAGATAAGGTGACCATATGTGCATGGGTTTATCTCTGGGCTTTCTATCCTGTTCCATTGATCTATATTTCTGTGTTTGTGCCAGTACCATATTTTCTTGATTGCTGTATCTTTGTAGTATAGTCTGAAATACAGAAGACTGATTCCTCCAGCTAAGTTTTTCTTGGTCAAGATTGCTCTGGCTATTTGGGGTCTTGTGTGTTTTCATACAGATTGTGAAACTTTTTTTGTAGTTCTGTGAAAAATGCCAGTGGTAGTTTGATAGTGATTGCATTGAATCTGTAGATTGCTTTGGATAGTATAGTCATTTTCACAATGTTGATTCTTCCAATCCCAAAACATGGTATATCTCTCCATCTGTTTGTATCATCTTTAATTTCTTTCAACAGTGTCTTATAGTTTTCTGCATACAGGTCTTTTGTCTCCCTCGGTATTTTCCTAGGTATTTTATTCTTCTTGCTGCAATGGTAAATGGGAGTGTTTCCTTAATTTCTCTTTCATATTTTTCATCATTAGTGTATAGGAATGCAAGAGATTTCTGTGCATTAATTTTGTATCCTGCTACTTTACCAAATTCATTGATTAGCTCTAGTAGTTTTCTGGTGGCATCTTTAGGATTCTCT
>NC_041215.1:9701116-9701672 GCF_002837175.3 Physeter macrocephalus | reverse complement strand
TTTCCTTCTGCTAACTTTGGGTTTTGTTTGTTCTTCTTTCTCTAGTTCCTTTAGGTGTAACGTTAGATTGTTTGAGATTTTTCTTGTTTCTTGAGGTAGGCTTGTATAGTCATAAACTTCCCTCTTAGAACTGCTTTTGCTGCATCCCATAGGTTTTGGATCGTCGTGTTCTCATTGTCATTTTTCTCTATGTATTTTCTGACTTCCTCTTTGATTTCTTCAGTGATCTCTTGGTTATTTAGTAACGTATTGTTTAGCCTCCATGTGTTTGTGCTTTTTATGTTTTTTCCCCCTGTAATTCATTTCTAATCTCATAGCATTGTGGTCAGAAAAGATGCATGATAGTATTTCAATTTTCTTAAATTTACTGAGGCTTGATTTGTGACCCAAGATGTGATCTATCCTGGAGAAAGTTCTGTTCACACTTGAGAAGAAAGTGTAATCTGCTGTTTTTGGATGGAATGTCCTATAAATATCAATTAAATCTATCTGGTCTATTGTGTCATTTAAAGCTTGTGTTTCCTTATTAATTTTCTGTTTGGATGATCTGTCCATT
>NC_041215.1:9699856-9700648 GCF_002837175.3 Physeter macrocephalus | reverse complement strand
ATGCTCCTATGACCATTTTCTTAATTGTTTTGGGTTTGTTTTTGTAGATCCTTTTCTTCTCTTGTGTTTCCCACTTAGAGAAGTTCCTTTAGCATTTGTTGTAGAGTTGGTTTGGTGGTTCTGAATTCTCTTAGCTTTTGCTTGTCTGTAAAGCTTTTGATTTCTCCATCGAATCTGAATGAGACCCTGGCCAGGTAGGGTAATCTTGGTTGTAGTTTCTTCCCTTTCATCACTTTAAGTATATCATGCCACTCCCTTCTGGCTTGTAGAGTTTCTGCTGAGAAATCAGCTGTTAACCTTATGGGAGTTCCCGTTTATGTTATTTGTCATTTTTCCCTTGCTGGTTTCAGTAATTTTCCCTTATATGTTATTTGTTGTTTTTTCCTTGCTGCTTTTAATAATTTTTCTTTGTCTTTAATTTTTGCCCATTTGATTACTATTTGTCTTGGCGTGTTTCTCCTTGGGTTTATCCTGTATGCGACTCTCTGTGCTTCCTGGACTTGGGTGGCTACTTCCCTTCCCATGTTAGGGAAGTTTTCGACCATAATATCTTCAAATATTTTCTCAGGTCCTTTCTCTCTCTCTTCTCCTTCTGGGACCCCTATAATGCGAATGTTGTTGCGTTTAATGTTGTCCCAGGGTTCTCTTAGGCTGTCTTCATTTCTTTTCATTCTTTTTTCTTTATTCTGTTCCATGGCAGTGAATTCCACCATTCTGTCTTCCAGGTCACTTATCCGTTCTTCTGCCTCAGTTATCCTGCTATTGATTCCTTCTAGTGTATTTTTCATTTCA
>NC_041215.1:9676467-9699602 GCF_002837175.3 Physeter macrocephalus | reverse complement strand
CTTCTTGATCTTTGCCTCCATTGTTTTTCTGAGGTCCTGGATCATCTTGACTATCATTATTCTGAATTCTTTTTCTGGAAGGTTGCCTATCTCCACTACATTTAGTTGTTTTTCTGGGGTTTTATCTTGTTCCTTCATCTGGTACATAGCCCTCTGCCTTTTCATCTTGTCTATCTTTCTGTGAATGTGGTTTTTGTTCCACTGGCTGCAGGAGTGTAGTTCTTCTTGCTTCTGCTGTCTGCCCTCTTGTGGATGACGCTATCTTAGAGGCTTGAGCAAGTTTCCTGATGGGAGGGACTGGTGGTGGGTAGAGCTGGGTGTTGCTCTGGTGGGCAGATAGGTCTGGTTAAGTCTCCTATGGGGTCACTGCTCCTTCCCGTGGGTCCCGATGCGCACCCTACTTTGTGTGTGCCCTCCAAGAATGGAGTCTCTGTTTCCCTCAGTCCTGTCAGAGTCCTGTAATCAAATCCTGCTAGCCTCCAAAGTCTGATTCTCTAGGAATTCCTCCTCCTGTTGCCAGACCCCCAGGTTGGGAAGCCTGACGTGTGGCTCAGAACCTTCACTCCAGTGGGCGGACTTCTATCGTGTAGGTGTTCTCCAGTTTGTGAGTCACCCACCCAGCAGTTATGGAATTTGATTTTATTGTGATTGTGCCCCTCCTACTGTCTCATTGTGGTTTCTCCTTTGTCTTTGGATGTGGGCTATCTTTTTTGGTGAGTTCCAGTGTCTTCCTTTCGATGACTGTTCAGCAGTTAGTTGTGATTCTGGTGTTCTCGCAAGAGGGAGTGAGAGCATGTCCTTCTACTCCGCCATCTTGGTTCTATTCTGTGGGCTGCTTTTTAAAAATCCCATATACTCGGTATGCTTGATGAGTCCTGTCCTCATTATTATTGTTTGAAAACATTGTTAGTCAATGGCCCAGAGTTTCACATTTACAAGAGCTTGTTCTCAAGTACCTCCTTGCTGCTGAAAGCTCCAGCTTAGACTTCTTTTTATCCTTAGAATGTATCCCAATAGAAATGTACTATCAAAGAAAAGTCCCCTAAAACAATTCCTTTCTCTATGTGCTTATATCATCATCTTGAAATATATTTAGGTTCCATTTATTTTCAATTTTGATGATTTCTTTGTTTTTAAAAAATAATATCTAAAACATTTAGACGGTTCCAAAGTCAAAACTATAAAACCAGTATGGGGAAGTCTCATCAATCTCTATTTCCTCCATCCTGTTCCCTTCCCCCCAAATAATAACTTTTTATGTTAATTTTTGCTTTATCCTTACATTGTTTCCTTTTGAAAATAAACGCACATTATGTATGTGTGCATATATGTATATATGTGATATGTATACCTATATATATATATCAATGTTTTCATGGTCCCGCCCCCTTTCTTACAATAAATTGGTATGCTAAAACTGTACTGCACTAAGAGGTCACCCCATAGCAGCATCCAGAGAGCTTTAGAAACCACTGTCTTTTACAGCTATACACTACTCCATTGCATTTAGAGTATTTCATGCGTAGAGTGCTAGTTTATTCAAGCAAACTCCTATTGATGGACATTTGAATGTTTCAAGTCTTTTGTTATTATAAATAAATCACAATGAATTGTATAAAAAATATGTTCATTTTTTACTTTTGCAAGTTCATTATCAGGCTAATTTCCTACTAGTGAGGTTACTAAGACAAAGGATAAGTGCATATGCATTTTGCAAGATATTACAAATTCCCACTTCCCCACCACAGGAACTGTACATTTTGCATTCTCATCATCAATGTATGAGTATGCTTGTTTTCCCTATAACCTCGTCAAGAAAGTATGTTGTCAAACCTTAGAATATTTTTTCCCCTGCACTGATTAATAAGAAATCTTAGCTTGGTTTTAAGTCATATTTAACTTATGAGTGTGTATCTCAGTTTGGTTTTAAGTCATATTTAACTTATGAATGTGGTTGAACATCTTTTAACATTTTAAGAACTATTTGCATTTCTTTCTGGTGAACTATTTATTTTTTTTGCCCATTTTTTTCTATCAGGTTTTCCGTCTTTTTTTTGGGGGGGGAGGTCTTTATGTATCAGTGTCATTAACCCTTTGTAATGTAAATTGCAAGTATCTTTTTTTTAAGTTTATCACTCATTTTTTGGATTTTTCCTTTAAAAAATAGTCAAATTTATCAATTATCTTTATTACCCTGCTGGATTTTGAGCCTTAATTCAAATTCTCCATCAAAAAGGAAAATTTAGCCTTCATTTCCTCCTAATATGTGTAGTTTCATTGTTTATAATTAGATCTCTGCTTCATTTGAAATTTATCCTGGTGTACAACTGAGGAATGGATCTAATTTTGTCTTTTTCCAACAGTCCCACAACCATTTACTAAAAAGTTCATATTTCTCCACTGATTTGAGGTGATGCTTTGTATTAAATTTCAACACTCAGTTGTGTCTATTTTTGGATTTTGCATTTTGTTCTATTGCTCTGTTTATTCATGGATTAACTCTTAACACTCTTTTAAATAAGAGGCTTTATTAGGTATTATAAAACTTGGTGTGGCTAGCCACCTGTTCACTGCTCCTCTTTTTCAGGATTTTTTTCTTCATTACTTATTCTTTTAAATAAATTTTATAATTACCTTATCTAACCCCAGAAAAATATCTGAAAATAATTTTATTGGGCTTAAGTTAAACTTATGAATGAATTTAGGAAGAACTGATACATTCATTGTATTGAATGATTATATTCAATAGGAAGAAGGTGTCTTTTCCATTTGTTTAAGTATATACTGTATATATATGGTATATATATTTGTTTAAGTATATACGTCTTTCAGGAGTGTTTTGTAGTTTTTCTCATATATTTTTTACAGTTTTAAAATTTTTACCTAGATTGATCCATCCATCCATCCATCCATCCATCCATCCATCCATCCATCCATCCATCCATCCATCTATCCATCCAGGCTAAGTGTGTATGCTCATGTGTGTTACTGACTGCCTCAAGGGCTGAGGCTGCCCCACCACCCTGTGTTCCCTAAAGTTCCTTAATGGGTTTCCAAGGTCTTTTTTTTCAACTGTTTACAAATTAGAGTCTGTGGTGCTATATCTATTTTACCAGTTGTTCTCAGATTTATTTGCTGAGGTTTCCCCTCTGAGTGAAGCCCTCTCTTTCTGATTTCTGGTTCTTAGGACCACCCTTTTCTTCTTTTGGCTCCTTTTCTTGGAGCTACAGTGCAGGTCTTGCTGCTGCTAGTTGTCTGGCGTGACCACTCCTTTTCCAGAAGTTCTTGGAGGTACCCTGCTCCTTGGCATCATTGAAGATGCTGTCTGTGGGTTTTTCCTTTTGCTATCCTAGCTGTTCTTTTTATTTTTTAAAGGGATTTGGGAAGATTAAACAAAATACCCACTGCTTCCATCCTGCTCAGATCAGAATTCTACTGAAGAATTTTAAACAAAAGAGTTCCATGATGAGATCTGAATTTTGGAGAATTCAGATCTGACTTCCAGAGAAGAATGTACGTGACACAGAAAAGACTGGAGACAGAGAGACCAGGTAGAGTCTAGTACTTCAGAGAGATAAGTAGGGCTTGAATTAGGCAAGTATTAGTGGCGCAAGAGGAGAGAACAAAGTAAGAAAGATTTAGAAGGTAAGACTGACAGAACCTAATGACTGACTGATGCGGGGGAATGAGAAGAGAGGGAAGTCAAGAATGGCCATCCCAGCTTTCTAGTTAGTGACTGGCTATGTGGGAGAGGCATCACGGTAGATGAGAGACTGGCAGAGAGAGGAGAGAAGGCACTGATGGGAGGAGTTCAGCTTCAGCAAGTTGATCTGAATGTATGTAGGGCACCTAATTAGAGATCTCCCATAAATATTTAGATATATCATCACTTCTGAACTTTCAAAACCTCCTGCAGCAAAAGTAAAAAAACATCTTTTCCTTGTGTTTGATAATAATGTCAAATATCTTCATTGTAATATTTTTCTTGGAACTTGGCTTCTGTGTTACTAGCTTCTTTTGGACCATCCCTTGAGTTTTAAATACCTCCCTCAAACATTTCCCATCACTTTGTGACAGGTATACCTCAGCTATGATTTTGTTCTCTTACTTGAATCTGTCTAAAAGCCATTTTTCCCCCACCTCTTGGTTTTAATACTATTTGCGTCATGCTGACTCTCAAATATCTAAGATGAAGCACAAATTCTTTTTGTGAAGATCATTTTTTTTAAGATCCCTTACCGTCACCTGACTACCATGCCAGGTACTTAATAATAATATGAAATAACGATGATATTTATAGCAACTAAGATTTATTCAGTACATACCATGTGCTAGGTACTGTGGTAAGTCCTTCACATGTACTGACTCATGACATCTTCACAATCATTTTATGAGAAAGAATTACATTATTCCCATTTTACAGAAGAGGAGATTGAGGCACAGAGAGATTAAGTAATTTGCTCAGATTGAGAGCTGGTAAGTATGTCATATCCAGACTTCCTGAAAAGACTGGAGGGGGGAGGTGTCTTGGGAATCCACAGTTTTTGAAAGTAAAGGAGGAGAAGGAGGAGAAGAAAAAGAGGAGGGGAAGGAGGGGTAAAAAGTGCCCCCACATGATTCTTTTGCATACTAAAATTTGAGACTCACTATATACTAAGTATAAACTACCAACCCGAGCCTCCAAAGCATTTCCCATAACCCTCTACCCACTCATATTCTCCATACTTCTGACTTTAGTTAACAAAGCTACTCAAGTTTCCACCTGACCACACACAGAACATTATAGAATGGGACAAAACCACAGGGATGCATCATTTTATTATACAAAGGAGAAAACCCAAATCCAGAGAGAACTAAGGTGATCTATCTAAAGTTAGTAAAAGTGCTGGGACCAGAAACTTTGGTCTCCTGACTTTCTAGTCCAGTTCTTTTTCCATTATAAATGCCTAAAAGACGTCCCATATTATAAAATATGAAGGGATATTACCATCAGGGGCTAGATTAATTTATTTCACTTGGTTAAAGACATCAAGAATACCAATGTGAACACTACTCTATATTTGGATGCAGAGTATCCAAAAGTTTTTAATTGGTAGAAAACAATTTAAAACAACTCATACTGCTTAATTTAACAGGAATGATCTGTTCAAAGCCAGATGGTTCACAATATATTGATGGCAGGTCACTTTAATGAGATTCATCTCCGGTTTCTGTTCAGTCATCAGAGCTCTCCCATAGATACAGAATTAGGTCTATATCAGCAGATAATAGGGCTTTCTTCTTTTAGACACTGGTGAAATTCAGGTGCTGTAAATATAATTTTTCCCTGACTGAAATAACTGTCTTGTAGTCAGCACCTTCTTTCATTCACTCTCTCATCACTACTACCTTTTTCTCTTTTGTCTGAAAAGAAGTATCCCCAACAGTTTTCCAAGGTAACCATTTGTCTGTGCCCCAATCCCTCCCCCAGCTCTCTATATAACCTTGCTTTATTAATATTATTTTCCTTTGCTCTTCAATATTTTCCTCTTTAAGAACTCTTTCCCCCAAGCCTCTCCTGATACATAATAAAAAACCTTTGATGACTCCTTACTGCTTAGAGAGTAAAGTCTAAATTTTTCAGCATGAGAGTCAAGCCCTTCATCTTCTAGTGTCAATATGCTCATCCAGTATCAGTTCAGTCTCAGGTCTCCTCCCTACTATTTCTGATGCCATTCAACTCTTCTGTCTCTCCTTTTATCTCCCCACAGCTCTGTGGAAAATGATCCCTTTGCCTGAATTTCCACCCAGTTCCTGTCTGATGAAGTCTTATTCATCCTTTAAAATTCAGCTCAAATGTCACTACCTCCTCTGGATAACACTCTAGTAATATCACTCTGCTCCAAAAGAATAACTCTTATACTACACGGTATTTTGATTACACCTGTCTGCCTTCCCAATAGAATGTAATCTCATTCTTTAATTCATTTAAGCATTGAGATACTGTGACATGCCAGGCCCTGTGCTAAACCCCAAGGATGTAGAATTGAATCTCTTAGAAACACTCTGATCTCAAGAAAATATTTTGTGCTAGAAAAACAAAGTCTTAAGCTTTGATATAATGTTTAGAAGGCATATAGTCTCTGAATATAGGAAGTGGTATTTATTTATGTACATTGATCATAATAGCAAGACATGAAAAAGAAGATAGAACACTTGCAATATACTTAAAAAGTGGTAAAATAATACATTCTCGGGCTTCCCTGGTGGCGCGGTGGTTGGGGGCCCGCCTGCCGATGCAGGGGACACGGGTTCGTGCCCCGGTCCGGGAGGATCCCACGTGCTGCGGAGCGGCTGGGCCCGTGAGCCATGGCTGCTGGGCCTGCGCGTCCGGAGCCTGTGCTCCTCAGCGGGAGGGGCCGCGACGGTGAGAGGCCCGCGTACAGCAAAAATAATAATAATAATAATAATAATAATAATACATTCTCAGTTCAAAAATCTAGTTTCCTTTTCTAGTTTTTCTGGAATTGTTAATCCCTAAAAAACATAATAAAATCCAATCTACCATCCAACTAAGAAGAAATCTGTCCCTTTTTGACTACATAATCTTTTCCTAGGGGAAAAACCTTGACAGTATGCACAATAACTTCTCCCCTTCCAATGTGGAAGGAAAAGACTTTTGAACCCACCATTTTTGAAGATTATACATGCAAAGTACTAGCCTTCCTCTGAAGAACATTCAGTGTTCTTCCATACTCACACGTGCAAGTGCATTCTCCAGTTAGTTATCTTCCGAGATAAAAATGGGCAGCAAAAGCGTACTTCATTTCAGTAACCTTGAGATATGTATAAAGTCTAAGAATACTGCATATACATTTTGGCAAGAAGCTACAATGAGTTTTAAATACCTTAAAACCATATGCATTTTCACAGGGGATTTTCATAAGAAGATCTTCTAAACTCAGTAGTCCTAGGTTATGGAATTTTTTAATACCTGCCTTATTCCTTAACAGTAAAATAAAAGTTTTATTGTTCTGGTTTGTCAAACTTGACCACTTTGGGATTAAGGGTACGATATTAACTATGTAATTGTGAACAAGTTTACATTTCTCAGAAAAACCTTAAGTACCCTTTCAATAAAACACACCAAACATCTATCCTCTTGTGTGGAATAACTATCACTGTCTTATTAGAAGGTGACATTTAAGTTTACCATCAGCCATCATCTGACCTATTTGTATTCAGATGTATTCTAACAAGTTTTCAAGAAGAGCAACCACAGAGACCTGGCAGTACACTAAAAAGCCAAAGCATTAGATTCTTAATTCCAGTGTAAAATGGTTATCAATTGTGTACATTACACTGTGCTTAGAAAGTTATTCACAACGCATGGCTGTCTTTGGTAGCATATTCTGTAGAAAGAACTGCTTCACGATGACAGTTTGTGGGAGAAAATGAGTCTCTCCTTAAACTCACTTATTTTTCTTCACTAATAGTTCTGGTTTCTCTTTTAAAATAGCCAAAGGTTTCAACCAGCTGAGTTGCTGCCACCTTCGTATTAAACTTTAATAAGCTAAGCTTTTTAAGCCACATAAAAATTTCATCAAGTGCTTCTCAACCTTAGGAAAAACGGAAGGAGGAACAAAGGTCAGAATACCACTCTGCTACAGCAGCGTCTGGAGAAGAATGCTTAGGAAGTCTGCGTGCAGTCAGCCGCAAAACCAGTTCCCGTTTGTGGCCTGCGCCAGATGGTGACTATGCTGAGTCCTTCATCACACACAGGCCCCATGGTGGGTGCTAATTAAAGCAGTACCGTCAAAGAGCAGGCTCCTGGGACAAACCATTTGCTTTTTTCAAAAGTCCTTGAGATGCACTACATTCAAACCAATATTTTAGGGTTTTCTTGTCAAGAACACCCTTTTAGAGCTACTCTTGATTATTTTACTTTCACTCTTTCATGATGGCAATATATTTTAAAAACACCTTTAATTTATTTAAAAAAGGAGTATAGCATGCTACTTAGTTATATGAAGTTAATAACAGAAGGAACAGATAAAGGAGTTGAAAGAGGTGACTTGTTGCTGGGAAACAAGAATTAGAAGGAGGAAAAGATTAGGCAAGGAATCAAGCATTGTGGTTTTGACAAAGGTGCAATACTGGACAGACATAAGTAAAAAAAGGAACCTCAACCTAAACCTCACACTTTACACAAAAATTAATTCAAAATGGATCATGGACTTAAATGTAAAACTTTCTGAAAAAAATTAGAAAATCTTTGGTATCTAGGGATAGTCAAAGAGTTTTTTTTTTAGACTTGCCAGCAAAAGCACAATTTATAAAAGGAAAAATTGATAAATTAAGCTTCATTGAAATTAAAAATTTTGCTCTTCAAAAGACCCTGGGAGAAACTGGGAGAAAATATTTGCAAACCACAGTTCTAACAAAAGACTTGTATTTAGAATGTATGAAGAACTCTCAAAACTCAACAGTAGAAAACAAACAACCCAGTAGAAAATGGGTAAAAGACACGAATAAACATTTCACTGAAGAGGATATACAGGTGGCATTTAGCACATGAAAGATGTTCAACATCAGTAGTCATTGGAGAAATGCAAATTAAAATCACAAAAGAGATATTACTATACACCTATCAGAATGGCTAAAATGAAAAACAGTGACAACACCAAATTCTGTCAAGGATGCAGAGGAACTGTATCAGGGATACATTTCTACTGGGAATGTAAAATAGTACAGCTGCTTGGGAAAAGAGTATGGCAGTTTCTTACAAAATTAAATATGTGTTTATCATAATAACTCAAAAATTGCACTCCTGAACATTTATGCCAAGGAAATGAAAACTCATGTTCACACAGAAACCTGTACATGAATATTCATAGTCACTTTATTTATAATAGCCAAAACTGGAAACAACTTCGTTAACCAAGTTATAGTACATCCAAGCCATAGAATACTACTCAGCAATAAAAAGGTATAAACTATTGACACATAACAATTTGGAAGGATCTCAAGGGAATTACGTTAGATGAAGAAATCCAAACTCTAGAAGTTAAATACTATGTGATTCCATTCATACAGCATTCTTGAAGTGACAAAACTACAGAGTGGGGAACAGACTAGTGTAGTCAGGGGTTAGGCAGGGGTGTAGGAGAGAGGTGGCTGTGGCTATAAAAGAATTTGCACAAGGGATCTTTGTGATAATGGGTCTGTATCTTGACTGTGGAGGTGGTCACCTGAAACTGCACAGAACTATACACACACCAGCACAAGTTTAACTGGAGAAATCTGAATAAAATCAGTGGATTGTATCAATGTTGATATCCTGGTTGTGATATTTACTATAGTTATGCAAGATTTTACCGCTGGGAGAAAATGGGTGAAGGGTATTTGGGATCTCTCTGTATTATTTCTCATAAACGTATGTGAAATTACACCTATCTCAAAATAAAAAACTAACAAATGTAGAGGACTGGTATTCCTGACAAAAATGCATATAACCTGGATCTAATCATGAAGGAACATCAGACATCAGACAAGCTCAAATCCAAAACAACTGGCCCGTACTCTTCAATAACGTCAATGTCATGAAACAGATTAAAAGAGACATGACAACTGAACACAATATACAATTTGATTGGATCAATCCAGGGTTTTCTTTGCTATAAAGGACATTATTAAGATAATTTCACAAAACTTAGAAAAGGTCTATAGATCAGATAATGATATTAATGTTAATTTCATTATCTTGATAATCATACACTGTGGTTATATAAGAGAATGTTCTTGCTTTTAGAAAGTACACAATGAAGTATGTAAGGGTAAAGGGGCATCTTATCTCAAACTTACTCTCAAATGGTTAAAAAGGAAATATGGTAAAATGTTAACAGTTGAAGAATTTGGGCAAGGAAATACTTTATATTACTCTTGCAACTTTCTGTAAGTCTGAAATTATAAATAATAAAAATTATCATGATAAAAATTTTAAAGATGTACAGGACGCTGCATAGAGCCTGGCACACAAATGTTCAATAAATTATAGTTTTCAGATATTTTATACATATTTTCAGATGCAGAAACAAGTTGAGAAGCTAAAAAAACTGTGCAAGAGGGACAAGGGCAAACTGGTGAGAAGGTCAGGATTTGAACTCCACACCAAAGTCTGTGCTCTTTTCACTAGAATGAGGAAGGATGAAAATTTCACACCCCCCCCACGGGGGCTCAGATGTACACTGAGGAGAGGATAGTGTTATATAAAAATTGTCTTCAAACCACTCTCCAAGCAATTTACTTCTTAGTGTCCTAGAAAAGCATAGGACTGGTAATGGGACCTAATACCTCAAACCTGGCTCCAGGGTAGATATTCTATATATAACACATCAAACAAACTAAGTAATAAACTCACAGAAAACCATCTGCAAGCCCTTTACTACAGGGCAGTATACTGTCTTTTCTGTGTCTTCATTCATCTGAAATCCACTGCACTGGTCAATGGAATTTCTAGGATGACTATCTAGATATATCTCTTCTATTGGTCCTTCCCCACCTCATCACTGCCCCATGGCTAAGCTTAAATAGGACAGATAATTTATTTTTTCTGAATAGATAATACATAGTTCAAAATTCACATGGGAAAAAAATTTCACATGGAACAAAAATATATATAGTGAAAAGTCTCCCTCCCCCACCCTTCCAACTCCCCTGCCACCGCCAACAAATGTTACCAGCTTAAAAATGCAACTTTGTAATATTTCTTCAAATTACCAGAATTAGCTAGATCACACTATGATATTAAGCTAACCATTTACCTGGAATATTCCAAGTGATCACTGTAAATTTAATAATTTCTCCATTTAGGTATTTCAAATATCCTTAAAATACTTGTGTAGATATGTTTTCGACATATTAAAATGACTGAGGGTTACCACTTTTTTTAATGAAAAATATTCATATTATGTATGATTACAACAGATGTCTATGAATTATGGCCAGTAAGCATCAATCAATATAGAGTACTGGTAGCTCACCTGGTTCCTGTCCCGGGCATTTGTGTACCTGATCTTCTGAATGAAGTAGAATATAAGCCATGCTGAAGAAATAATCATCAAAACAATAAAGGATATTGACACGAAGACTAGAGAGCCACGGCTGAAGTTCTTTGGTGGCATTCGAGTTCCAACCGCTATTGTCATTTGTACAGAGATGTTTTTCTCCAGGTAATTCAAAATATCCTTACCCCTCAATTCTGTAATCATGACAGCAATAATATCTCCAGTGCCTGTAATGTAAAATAAATATATATACTCAAGTGACATTTAAAATTTATAGAACATCAAATATATAAAAATGCTACTTAGCAAAACTACTGTAATTTTTGCTAATGGCAAGGGTTTGCAGATTCAACTTTTCAAATGAAATGAAGTTGCAGTTGGGTATGCTGGCACCAAGTGGGAACAGAAATTTGTTGTGTACTACTTAAGACTTAAACGCACTTAAAGCATAAATGATTGCAGTGTTAAGAACCATAAACTTATCTTACAACTATATTTAAAAAACAGATTATTAAATCAGCCAAATGTAACAGAAGACGGTACACAGCATTGTATTATACACCAATAGAAATGTGATAAAATCATGGCAGGTTTTCACTGTAAAACTTTTTCCATCTTAAAATGTTCTTTCGAGAGTCCCAACTCCTTATAAAAAGGTGAAAAACATTTACAGTACAAAAATTGGTACTTTTTACATTAATCTTTCTTACAAATGTTTATGGAGCATCTATTGTGTGTAGAACTAGCACAAGGAATAGAAAGAAGCAGAAGTACAGGATATACAGTTTTATAATTTCACTGACTTAGGACACAAATCTGATAATAGAGTTCCAACAGCAAAATGCCAAATGGTGGTATCTTTAAACAATAACAGTTGAAACTAACTTTGATCCTATGTGTAGGTCGGACTGGAGGAAGGTTCCTTTTTCATTTACCCCAGAAATCCTGTGGAAATCAAACCCTTCCTGAGAAATGTCCAAACTTCAAAACTCTGGACTAGTCTGGCATCAAAATACTTGCAGCTTCTAACAGCTGTCCAGAGGTTCTGCTACAGCCACTAAGTTACTTATAAGGATGTTTGTAAGTTGCTCTCCTAGTTGTCCAGTTCTTTCAATTACATAAGCAGTAATACAGTAAAGGCAAGTGACTCTCTCTCCTATGCACAGCATGAAATTTCTATCCCTTTCCTTCTCCAGAAAGGGAATAATTTCCCACTTTCTTTTAAGCAAAAAGAGAAGCCTTTCTACCACCAATCCAGCTGTCAGTGATCATCCTTTCATAAGGTGAAGCTGCCTGTGGCAACATGCAACTTTTACAATAGGCCTTCTTCAAAAAGCCCCGAGACTGTGGGGGTCAAAGGAAGGAGAATAGACATTTTATTTGGGGAAAGAGAAAATTGTAACCACTTACTTAAATCTGAATAAAGTTTTTGCATATAAATGTAAACCACCAAAACAAAATCAACACCCCCCAAACTTGCCCTTTTGAAGGCTTCAATGACTACTACTACTAAATATTTCATTTATGTTTCATTTATATTTAACTAATTAAAGGACTATTTAACTAAAAGGACTGTACAATGTGCAGTCAAAAGACCATATACAACTGAAAAGAAATAATAAAAAGTTTTATGAAAAGTTTAACCCAACGGAACATACACCTTTGTATAACCTTATTCAAAATTGTGCCAGTCATTTCATCAGAATTTATCAGCAGTTTATCAGAATACTGATTAAAAATCCAAAAACAGAAAGAAAACTGCAAAATTAAAGAAAGCAACAAAGTTAACTCTAATTATCCTTCTGAAGTAAGAGCTCTGATCAGTAAGTCAGAAAAAAAATCATAAAACGATGCTAAACCATTTAAAATTTCCATTTAGAAACCTTAAGTGCTTTTAAAATGTTGTTCAACAGGCAATGATCTGCAGTATAAGATACCAGGTATGGCTATAAAGTAACTGAGACGGATCCCACAAACAACACATGACAATCAGTCTCATTGCTTTATAATCACACCAGGTACAAATGGTTTTAGAAATCAGTTCTGAGGCTCCCTCTTGAAGACTCAAGCTGGAAAAGGAGCTGGGAAAGCTGCACAGGTAGCCAAGGGAACCAATCCATATAATGTCATTCATTCAAACAACACTAAATGAGCACCACCTAATTTCAATTGGAAAGCTGTTTGGGAGAAGAAGCATTTAATTATTTCAACCATCCCTTCAAAAGTATTTATTGAGCATATCCTATCATCAAGGCTCCTTAATGTTCACTTTGCAAAGAGAGTGGAAAATTACCTGCTGTGAAATAGTAGAAAAGATACATATTGGTCTCTGTCCCTGGTTCCGGGGACAAAGCTCCTAAAACCCTTGCAATTTCCTAAGTGACAGCACTAGGAGCATCTTTTGTTCTAACATTACGTCTCTGACCTTGGTTCCTGACACAGAGCTCCTAAAACCCTTGGAATTCCCTGGGTGATGGAAGTGTCTTTTGTTCTAATGAGGTGAATCTTGGTGGGCTCCTGGATAGCTGCAGGATGGGGGCAGGTCACCAGAGAGACCAAGCCATGATGAGAAGCTTGGACTTTTCAGCCCCACCCCCCAATCCTCTGGGGAGGGAGAGGGACTAGAGACGTGAAGCCTGCATAAAAATGCCAAAGTATGGAGGTCAGAGGGCATCCACGTTGGTGAACACATGGAGGTGGTGAGAGGATGGCATGCCAGAGAGCCCCTTCTCACACACCTTGCCCTATGTACGTTTTCACCTGTATTCTTTATTATATCCTTTATAATGAATCAGTAAATGTAAGTTTTCCCCTGAGTTCTGTGAGCCATTCTAACAAATTTTTGGACCGGAGAAGGGGGTTGTGGGAACCTCAACTTACAGCTGGTGGGTCAGAAGTACTGGTGACAACGTGGGACTTGCAACTGGCTTCTGAAGCGGTGGCGTGGCGGGGGGGATGCCTTGTGGGACTGAGCCCTTAACTTGTGGGATCTGATGCTAACCCCAGGCAGATAGTGTCAGAATCAAATTGAATTACAGGACACCAGCTAGTGTTGCTGAAAATTGCTTGGTATGGGGAAAACCCCACAAACATTTGGTGACTAGAAGTGTCGGAAGTGAAGTTTTCTGTGTGAGTAGTAAAAGAGACATACAGGAGTGCTTTTTCCTTTACACTTGCTCTTGATTACATGAAAACTGCATCTGCTCTCAAAGGGCAAAGGACAATTTTAAAGGGACTAGAGAGAGGAGCCAAACACAGGTAGTCTCATGATGCTACTGCAATGGAGGAGACTGCGAAGAGTGACAGGAAAGGAGACTAAAACACTGCTGGTCAAACAAAGTGAAAAATAATTACAGCAGATAATCAGAATACCAGCAAAGGCATTAGTCTCAACCATTTTAGGTCGTAAATCCCTTAGAGAATCTGATGGTAGGGCACCCCCTTCTAATTTCAGGAGTGGTTCACAGACCTCCTCATTCCCCACCCATAAAGGTGATCTGGGCTCAAAGAACTTAATTTAAGGATTGCCTCAGACACTTCACTTTTAAAGACTGTGAAGCCTTGGCCCAGCTTCTGGGGTGGGGTGGGGTGGGGGGAGGATATTAATGCCAGAGAATATGTAAGCTCAGGATACAATTAGGGTTAGATCAAGTAGTGACTGATAAAGAGTTAAGAACTAGTTAGACTGTAATGATGTGAATATTCAAGGAAAGATGACAAATATTTGGAACATTCATCACCACTCTCACATCTGAAGCCCTTGGCAAACAATGCAAATAAATCATGAATATGGCCTCAGAATCCCATGCATTTCAACATGCCCAGCAGCCAGGATTAATTTGCCAGAGATGCCAATTAAGTAAAAACCTAGTTGTGATACCTGATTTCACCTATTTTATTGAAAACTTTCTCCATTGTTATTCTTTAATGTGAATCTGTTTCCTCTGCTTGAGTATGGCTACTTCAATAAACAATTCCATTCTTTCTTCTTTTATTTTGAGAATTTTCAAGCCTACAGTATAGTTTCAATACTATATGAATACTCATGCACTTTTTATTTAGATCTGTCAACTGGTAACACTTCACCTTTTCTGTGTGTATTTATTTTTGCTGAACCAATTGAGAATAAGTTGCAAACATTATGACATTTCCTTCTTAAATACTTCAGCATTATCTCCTAAGAACAAGGACACAGTTCATTTATCATACTCAAGAAACTGAACTCTGATATGACATTGTTCTGCAACATACTGTCCACATTCAAAATACTTCTGACTGATTCTAATAATGACTCTCAGAACTGTTTAGGTTAGTTGAGTACCCAGGCCTTGTGGGTACTGTGCTTAGTTGTCTCTTCTTGTTAGTCTCTTCTGATCTAAAACAGGTTCCTCAGTCCCTTTTGGTTGTTCACGACATTAACTTTTTTGATGAGTCCAGGAAATATGTTTTAAAAATGTCCCTCAACCTGGATTTGTCTGATTGTTTCCTCATGATTAGATCTCCAAAGTAAACATTTTTGGTAGGAATGCTACACAGGTGATGTTATGTCCTTCTAGCATGCTACATCAGGAAGCATATGTCGGGTTTTACCTTTATTGATGAAGGCGAATTTTATCACTTGGCTAATAATAATCTTTCATTCAACGCTGAGCACCCACTAATGCCCACCTGAATCAGTTACTACAATAGTGTTTGCAAAATGGTGATTTTTTTAACACTATGATTTCTTCTACATTTTGTAAAGTGGTTCTATACTCAATATTTTTCTACTTATCTTTTTTCCTACTAAATAAACAGAACTTCTGGGTTGGCATTTTTTCTGTAAAAAAGAGTCCCCCTCCCCGCAACACCTAGCACTTCTATTTTTTAATGGGAAAAAAGGGTAAGTGGAAAAATATGGTAATGCTGCTATAATCCTGACTACAAAATCAATTTTCAGGGGCCAAAAAATGAACCTCAGAATTAACCTCCTTTGGGCCCTGAAGTCAGAATGTCTAAGTTCAAATTCCAGCATGATACTTAACCTCTCTGAACTTCAGTTTCTTCTTTCAAAAAATGATATTACCTTCAGGCTTCATGGCTGATGCTCAGTAAATGCTACAGTTTACTGAGCTTATTCTACTTGTATTATTATTACTCACGGAAAGCAGAGGAAGGCATTCTTTGGAGGAAACCACAAAGCCCCCACCACAACATTTTGGAAGTCCTATTCTCTCTAATTTCTCCCACCACCTTGGGAAACACTCAGGTATCTGCTGACCAACACAATCCTCCTGGCTTCCAAGAGGATTTGAGCTTCAGCTCAGGGAGTCCCCGCAGTTGGGAAGTATCAGAAATCACCAGCCTCTCCCCTCAACTGTCTCAGTCACCTGGCTCCTGAGAATGACTCTCAGGGCAAGCCCAATTCAGCCGGGCAGCTGATACTTTAACTCTAGAAAGGCAGATACAGGAAAAGAGCAAATGAACTGTTTGAGGCACTAGGCCACAAGTGGAGAAAGTGCTTTTACTATAAGCTCTTTCACTTTTGTACTATAAGCTGACCTGCAAAATCCCATTTAGCAGAGGTTTTATGCCTTAATAGATGAACTTGTTTGTTAAGCTCAAATCAGCTGCCAAAGTTTTAAGGAATTTTAAAGCTCTTAAATAATTTTAGGAAATTTCCCATAAAAAATAGCTCAGGGGAATGCTGCATTCCCACATTAAGTGTCTGCAATGATACTTTTATAACTTCTGATAGTGGCATCAGTTATTCCTATAGAATTCAATGACCTCTTTATATGTAAAGCAGAACACCATATATTGTAAGTTACAGAAATTAAAATTTCTTTAAAGGTCTAGAATGGCTGCTGCTGAAGGAACAGGTAGGTGTAGGTCAGGGATTTTCTGTACTAACCTGCCAGTCATATTGCACAGACTGGCTGAGCCCTGTGTGCTTGTGCCTCAATGAATCTGCTCACTTATGATCTGAGGGCTTCTCTTAACTCTCACTTCCACTGACTTAAGTCCTTCTCAGATGTTAATCTACAATACCTTCACTTCTTCAAACGTAGTATTCACTTGTCTCTTCACTGAACCCTTAAAGAAGTCAGGGAGAAAAAAAGATGTTACATTCTTTTATGAAAGGAATACAGCAGTAATTCTGATCAATGTGGATGACAGGTTATATCAATTATAGATCTCCTGCTGAGATTTGTCAGTGGTTTTTCTAAAACACATCTGTCATGTCATTCCTCTGTTCAAAGACTTTCATGTGTCCCTTCTATTAACTAAATAAAATTCAAACTCCTTGACATTCAGGGCATTTTGGGAGGCAAATGGACCTAAAGGTAACTGACAGTCATGTGATGGCAGACACTTCTTAACCAAATGAAGCTGTCAAAGTGACTGAAATAGTGGCTCATGATCTAAGTAGAATGCAAGTGTGAAGTGTGGAGGAGGATAAGTGGGAGAAAACAGAGAGAGAGCCCAAGGAACAGGAAGCTTCAACAAACCCAAATGACAGGAGAGGGAGAGAAAGAGAAGAAGCAATAGTTGGAGAATAGGACACTGGAGTTGAGACTCCAGAGATATAAAAATTCCAGGAGATAATGAGGCCTAGGTTCCTGGTGAGGTGGAATGGTCAAAGGATCTGAGGAAAGAATTTTAGGTTTGGGTGTTCACTCTCCACAAGGATTCTGAAGTTGGCCAGGATGATGGCAGGACCATGTGTGGGTAAGTCAGTCAGGAGTCAAGGCCTCTGAGAAGTGACAGGCAGGGAAGTGAATGACTGTGATAAAGGAGGGACACAGGGTGTGGAGCAAGAGAAAGAAAGGTGAAGTTTTGTCATTGTGGAAGTGCACTGGTTTGAAAGCAGCTGTACTGATTCAAGAAAATGCCAGCACCATGGGTATACAGCTGATGCCCACAAGGTTCACAACACTGACTAACTTGAAATTGTGCTGAAGTTTGAACCTAAACCTCCTGCCCCGAGGCTGACATACAGGAGCTGCATGTGTGAGCCACCGAGCGATTCCAGAGTTGCTTGATAATTCCTGATGATCCTCAACTGTAGTTTGTCCTCAAAAAGAACAAGGGTCTACTGAATCCTTGTTCTTTTATTCTTTGAGTAGGAAGTTCTTCAACCTCACACAAGTGGAGCAAAGGCTCAATGCCCAGCACTCAAATGTCAAGTTTCTTTTCTTATACTGTCTCCTGCTTGTATGCACTCATCAGGTAATCTCTACATCATAAAAAAGAAAACATGGCAGGAGCAAAGACCAGCATGGAAAAGAAAGCCACTTTCTTCCTTCATGTAGAGAGGCAGAACGGTAGGAAAATAATTAGGAAGACATCACCAGACACTAAGAGAGTCATCAAATCTTTTAGTTAGAAGACTTCTTAGGGGTCATCTTCACATAATACAGTAACACCCTATAAATTACTGACTCTTAGGTAACTGGTTCTATCCATGGGTAGTTTTAAGTATGAGAAAGGTCTTTTTTATAACTAAAATCTTGATTCCTAAATGCTCATTCATGGTTCTTGGTTCTCTTCTCTGGAGAAGCACCACTGAATAAACTGTATTTCACTTACTAATGGTGTAAAATACCATCAACTGTAAGGTGCATCATCACTGTATCCTGTCAATAAACTGTAAGATGCCATCAAATATAAGAAACACCTTCTAGAATCAATGAAAATTCCTCAAAAGGACAACAGTCCTTCTGATAGTCAAAGACATCTTCCCTGGGGCTCCACCTCAGTCTTTTCTCCATACTAATTATTCACAAAGTCCCAAATTATTATTTTTTTAAAAAGATTTTTTAAAGAATCTAACATTTACAAGTTAGAAATATCATATAAAAACCTCTCCCCCAAACCATTCAAGAGTAAGTTACTGGCATGATGCCACATCACCCCCAAATATTTAGTGTATATTCTACAAAAAAACCATTTATAAACAGAGTACAACCATCAAAATCAGGAAATTAATACTGATATATTACTAACCTAAGAGTCCATTCAATTTACTCAATTTCCCAATAATGTCCTTTATAGCGGCCCAGATGAGAGCCATGCATTGCATTTAACTGTCATGTCTCATTAGTCTCCATCAGACTGGAATAGATTCTCAGACTTTGCTTGATGTTCACGACCTTGACACTTTTGAAGTCTACAGCCCAGTTATTTTGTAGAATGTCCCTCATTCTGGATTTATCTGGTGTTTCCTTGTGACTAGACTCAGGTCATATACCTCTGGCAGTAACATCACAGAAGTGATGCTGTGCTCTTTTCAGTGAATACTCCCAAGTGGCGCAGTTTTGGTATATTCCATTACTGGTGACATTCACTTTGATCATTTCGTAAAAGAGATGTCCTCCAGGCATTTCCACTGTGAAGTTACTCTTTTTCCCCTAGTAATTATTAAATATTCTGTAGGGAGGTATTTCGAGACCAGGTAAGTATTCCATTCCTCATCAAACTTTCAATTTATTTTACTTTTTAGATCAATATGAAGTCACAGTTACTATTTTTTTTTTTTACTTAATGGTCTAAAATACTATCATTATTCATTTTGACGCTCAAATTCCAAACTGTGTTTGATAAAACACGTTTATAGACTTTTTCCATCCTGTTCATTTTTGGACATCATTTTTAAATGTCTTTTTCAATTCTTTCAACAAAGAATGAATACTTCCAATATCAAGAGCAGTATGAGACTAATGTCTTCCTTCATCTGAATATTATGTTCACAGGGATACAGGCCAAGCCTTCAATATATTTTTTTTAGCAGCCATGGCACAGTTAGCATATGCTGAGCTTACATGATTGAAGGTTCCCAGCTGTCCTCCACTTGAACTGTTACTTAAGCCACGTCTCCACAAAACCTTGTTACTAACTTCTTTTTAATCCATTTGCAGGCTCACCTAATGAATACTTTCTTTTTGTTGTTATATGTTCCAAAATCCACCTAGTTTTGTGTCATTTTCAAGTTAAGATACTTATATTTATGTTTTCTTACAAGTTTTTTTCAATTAAAAAAATTTTATTGAAGTATAGTTGATTTAGTGTTGTGTTAATTTCTGCTGTATAGCAAAGTGATTCAGCTATATGTACACATATTCTTTTTCATATCCTTTTCCATTATGGTTTATCACAGGATACTGAATATAGTTCCCTGTGCTATACAGTGGTAGGACCTTGTTGTTTATACATCCTATATATAATAGTTTGCATCTACTAATCCCAAACTCCCAATCCTTCCCTCCTCCATACCCCCTCCCCCTTGGCAACCACAAGTCTGTTCTCTGTCTGTTTCATAGATATGTTCATTTGTGACATATTTTAGATTACAAATATAAGTGATATCATATGGTATTTGTCTTTCTCTTTCTGACTTACTTCCCTTAGTATGTTAATCTCTAGATCCGTCAATGTTGCTACAAATGGCATTATTTCATTCTTTTTTAAGGCCAAGTAATATTCCATTGTGTATATATATATATATATATATACCACATCTTCTTTATCCATTCATCTGTTGATGGAAATTTAGGTTGTTTCCATGTCTTGGCTATTGTGAATAGTGCTGATATGAACATAGGGGTGCATGTATATTTTTGAATTATAGTTTTGTCTTTATATATGCTCAGGAATGGGGTTGCTGGATCATATGGCAACTCTATTTTTAGTTTTTTGAGGAACCTCCATACTGTTTTCCATAGTGGCTGCACCAATTTACATTCCCACCAACAGTGTAAGAGGGTTCCCTTTTCTCCACACTCTCTCCAGCATTTATTATTTGTAAACTTTTTAATGATGGCCATCTGAACAGTGTGAAGTGGTAACTCATTGTAGTTCTGATTTGCATTTCTTTAATAATTAGTGATGATGAACATCTTTTCATGTGCCTAGTGGCCATCTGTATGTCTTTTCTGGAGAAATGTCTCTTTAGGTCTTCTGCCCATTTTTCGATTGGGTTGTTTGTTTTTTGATATTGAGCTATGTGAGCTGTTTGTATATTTTGGAAATTAAGCCCTTGTCAGTTGAACCACTTGCAAATATTTTCTCCCAGTCTATAGGTTGTCTTTTCGTTTTGTTTATGGTTTCCTTTGCTGTGTAAAAGCTTATAAATTATGTACAAGTTCTTGATAAAAATTTTTTAATGAGTGGAGAAAGAAAAGTTAAGTACACACAGTTAGGCATTCCAGCCAAGGAAGATTTAAGTTGAGAAGAAAGTAATTTACATTAGCTTTCACGCCAAGCACCAGCACTCCAAAGGCCTTACAATATGTTACTTATGTTTAAGAACTTCTAAGTCTGAGAGCTCAGTGAACTGAACAATTAAGAAAATGGATGGTGGTTGGTGTCAGCCAGGTTTCTTGCTTTGGAGTGGGAGTTTACAGATAAGCAAAGAGAGAAAATTAGAATGATCTATGTAATGTAATGGATTAGAATGTAATGGATTAGAATTGGAGACCTAAGTATGAACTTATTCTTAGCTTAATATAGATACAAATGGTTATATGTAGAAATATTTATAGATATGTGCATATACAGGTATTAGTAAACACACATATATTTCCTTGCTCTGTCAAATGGGAAGGCCCAGAAGCAACAGAACCTTAGTAGTAACAAGTACACCTAATACCCAGAGCCTGGTTTCTAATATCATTCTCCAATAAATGGAAACTAGGGTTCCTCGGAGAAATGGCTGATTCTAGGACTGGGACAGGAAATATATACAAGATGATCCTGGAGCATCTTACAGAACCAGAAAAGAAGGAAGTGCTCAAAAAAGCAAAACAAACAAAAAACCAACACCCATGGCAATGGCAACATGTCAAAGGACACAGGAGTCAACTGAAAGAACTCTCAATGGCCAAAGCTGAAATAATTTGAGCAAAAAAATAAGCAAAGTAACACTGTATTACAATACAAAGTATAAAATAAATATCCATGAGTCCATACTGATACATATAAATGAATGAATAAATTATAAATAGAGAAGAGATGAATCAATCAGATGAAATAATTCCAAGTAAATATGTAATACTTTACCCTAAGGAGGGGAAGCCTAACTCCCCACTCCTTAAGTGTGGGCTGTGCACAATGACCTCCTGAAGAGTGTTGCATGGAAGAGAGAAAAGAGAAACCTTATTTATTTATTTTATTATTATAATTTTTTTTGGCTGCATCAGGTCTTAGTTGTGGCACACAGGATCTTTTCGTTGTGGCACACAGGCTTTTCTCTAGTTGTGGCATGCGGCCTGCAGAGCGCATGGGCTCTGTAGTTGCAGCACACAGGCTCTCTAGTTGTGGCGTGTGGTCTCAGTAGTTGCGATGCATGGGCTTAGTTGCCCCACGGCATGTGGGATCTTAGATTCCCGACCAGGGATTGAACCCGCATCCCCTGCACTGGAAGGCGGATTCTTAACCACTGGACTACTAAAGAAGTCCTAAAAGAGAAACTTTATAGTGGAGAAGCCTGACAAACAGCCAGGTGGTCAAGGTCAGCATCAACAGTGATCACTCATATTGGTAGTACATGATATGATATGATGAGAATGACACTTTACCTCTGTGGTCTTCTCCCCAAACCCATATCCTCAGTCTAATCATAAGGAAAACAAACAAATCCCACTGAAGGACATTCTACAAAATACCTGAACAGTAGTCCTCAAAAAACTGTCATAACCAAGAGGAGCCTAAGGAGACATAATGACCAAACGTAATGTGATATCCTGGATGGGATCCTGGAACTACAAAAGGACATTAGATAAAAACTAAAGAAATCTCAATAAAGTATGGACTTTAGTTAATAATAATGTACCAATATTGGTTCATTAATTATAACAAATGTACCATACTAAATTAAAATCTTAATAATAAGAGAAACTGGGTGCAGGGTCTATGGGAATTATTTGTACTATCTGCAATTTTTCTGTAAATGTAAATCTGTTCAGACCTACTAGAGCATGGACTTGAGGATATGGGGAGGGGGAAGGGTAAGCTGTGACGAAGTGAGAGAGTGGCATGGACATATATACACTACCAAATGTAGGGTGGATAGCTAGTGGGAAGCAGCCGCATGGCACAGGGAGATCAGCT
>NC_041215.1:9675256-9676372 GCF_002837175.3 Physeter macrocephalus | reverse complement strand
GTTGTAAAGCAGAAACTAACACACCACTGTAAAGCAATTATACTCCAATAAAGATGTTAAAAAAAAAGGTTTATTTTTAAAAAGAGTCTTTCTATAAAAGGGAACAACTCATCAGAAAAAAAGGAGGCTAGAAAACAAACAACACTTTTAAAGTGCTGAAACCCAGAATTCTGTGTCTATGTCCTTGAAAAATGATGGCAAAAAAAGACACTTTCAGGTAAATGAATGATTAGAGAATTCATCACAGCAGATCTGCACTGCAAGAAATGATTAAAAAATATTATCTGTATTGAAAGGGAAATGACACCAGATGGAACTTGTAACTGTAGAAAGAAAAAAAGAACACCAGAAATGCTTATAAGTGAGTAAATATAAAAGCCTATCACTTTTCCCTTCATCAGTTTTTCTGTTCCCATTACCCTCACCAACAAAGGATCTCTTTTCATTCCTCCTCTAAGGGCTCTGTAGACTTAGAATTTGACAATAGGTAGAAAAGCCCTCCTAGGGAGAGACTGTTTAGAAACTCTGGGGGATTTTATACTGTTACAAACATGGAGGGGTGCCTCTGGCATTTAGTAGGCATGGGCCTCGGAGGCTAAACATTCTGTAAATACAAAGGACAGCTCTGCAGAGCAAAGAATTATCCTGCCCCGATATGATTCACATCCCACCCCCTGAAAAACCTGAATTGAGGAGCACTGTAAGGCATCAATTAAGGGGTAAGGTAGCCTCACCAGACCTCTCACACATGCAGCCAGGCTGCATCATCTTCCTTAGCAGCTGTGCCTGTGGGACTAATTCTGAGCTTGCAACTGCAAATCCAGGTCATCATCATATGAACAGCTACCAAGTAAAAAATTTCTTTTGTCCTGTAACCTATGGAACTGACTTCTAAGCCAGTATTCTAAACCCCATGCAGACCCTTTACATTATTTTAGCTTCTTCCTCTTCTGTTGCTGGAGAGGAAAGGATAAGCACAGGCAAGATAAAAAGGCAAATCAAGGGGCTTCCCTGGTGGCGCAGTGGTTAAGAATCCACCTGCCAATGCAGGGGACCACGGGTTCGAGCCCTGGTCCAGGAAGATCCCACATGCCGTGGAGCAACTAAGCCCGTGAG
>NC_041215.1:9623604-9674975 GCF_002837175.3 Physeter macrocephalus | reverse complement strand
GTTGTAAAGCAGAAACTAACACACCACTGTAAAGCAATTATACTCCAATAAAGATGTTAAAAAAAAAGGTTTATTTTTAAAAAGAGTCTTTCTATAAAAGGGAACAACTCATCAGAAAAAAAGGAGGCTAGAAAACAAACAACACTTTTAAAGTGCTGAAACCCAGAATTCTGTGTCTATGTCCTTGAAAAATGATGGCAAAAAAAGACACTTTCAGGTAAATGAATGATTAGAGAATTCATCACAGCAGATCTGCACTGCAAGAAATGATTAAAAAATATTATCTGTATTGAAAGGGAAATGACACCAGATGGAACTTGTAACTGTAGAAAGAAAAAAAGAACACCAGAAATGCTTATAAGTGAGTAAATATAAAAGCCTATCACTTTTCCCTTCATCAGTTTTTCTGTTCCCATTACCCTCACCAACAAAGGATCTCTTTTCATTCCTCCTCTAAGGGCTCTGTAGACTTAGAATTTGACAATAGGTAGAAAAGCCCTCCTAGGGAGAGACTGTTTAGAAACTCTGGGGGATTTTATACTGTTACAAACATGGAGGGGTGCCTCTGGCATTTAGTAGGCATGGGCCTCGGAGGCTAAACATTCTGTAAATACAAAGGACAGCTCTGCAGAGCAAAGAATTATCCTGCCCCGATATGATTCACATCCCACCCCCTGAAAAACCTGAATTGAGGAGCACTGTAAGGCATCAATTAAGGGGTAAGGTAGCCTCACCAGACCTCTCACACATGCAGCCAGGCTGCATCATCTTCCTTAGCAGCTGTGCCTGTGGGACTAATTCTGAGCTTGCAACTGCAAATCCAGGTCATCATCATATGAACAGCTACCAAGTAAAAAATTTCTTTTGTCCTGTAACCTATGGAACTGACTTCTAAGCCAGTATTCTAAACCCCATGCAGACCCTTTACATTATTTTAGCTTCTTCCTCTTCTGTTGCTGGAGAGGAAAGGATAAGCACAGGCAAGATAAAAAGGCAAATCAAGGGGCTTCCCTGGTGGCGCAGTGGTTAAGAATCCACCTGCCAATGCAGGGGACCACGGGTTCGAGCCCTGGTCCAGGAAGATCCCACATGCCGTGGAGCAACTAAGCCCGTGAGCCACAACTACTGCAGCCCGCAAGCTTAGAGCCCATGCTCTGCAACAAGAGAAGCCACCACAATGAGAAGCCCGCGCACCACAATGAGAAGCCCGCGCACCACAATGAACAGCCCCCACTCGCTGCAACAAGAGAAAGCCCACGCAGCAACAAAGACCAAACTCAGCCAATAAATAAATAAATTTTAAAAAGGAAAATCAAGTGATGAGTCCAAACAATTTACTCAGGATGCTGAGCCTGCAATGTCCATGTCAGACAGGAAGGCTAGAAGATAAGTTGTCTTAAGTATCTGGCAGAGGGAGGGGCTCTCCACTTCCAGAGAAATAAAGGACAAATTTAGAGCTTATAAGAAAAGTTTTTAAACAGAATCATCAGCAGTCATTTTTTAAAAAAACTGTTATTTTTTAAAAGCTACTGTTTATATGTTTCAGTGTCAGATTTTTCTTGATAATTATGAATTTTTGAAAAAGTAGATGGATCATATGGAAGATACAGAAGAGATATATGCAAACTCAGGCAAAAAGATACAATTAAGACTCTATTTCCTGCTATAGCAGTACATTTAAAACGCAAGCTCAACCTTTTCTGAGGTAATTAAATCCATATTCAATTAGAACCTAAAAACTTTAAACAGTTAAAACAATAGTATGACTATTATATTGATATTATAATGTATTATTATATATTAATAATATATATTATTAAAAGCCCATTTTCTTTCTTTCTTTTTTTTTTTTTTTTTGCGGTATGTGGGCCTCTCACTGCTGTGGCCTCTCCCGTTGCGGAGCACAGGCTCCGGACGTGCAGGCTCAGCGGCCACGGCTCACGGGTCCAGCCGCTCCGCGGCATGTGGGACCACTGCGCCACCAGGAAGGCCCCTAAAAGACCATTTTCTTGATGGACTTTAGAATAAAATAACAGATTGACACTAAGTGGCCCCAAATTATGGATATTTAAAGACATTTTGCAATATGTTTGTGATTTATCTTTGTTTTCATAAAGTGTGAATTTTTACTATTCACAAAGTGATTTATTCTATATTTTACAAAGTATGTTTTTTTCCTATTCATTGCTAGATAATAAATAGAGTTATATACTTATTTTTTTTAAAGAGAATATGATGGAAAAAAGGTGAAGAGCTATTTAACTAATTCTATTCAACCAGCCAAAGAAACACTAAGCAGCATTTGATACTGCTAATTGACATAAAGATAGAAAAGCAACATTATTATTTGGTTACATGTTTATCTAAATTACCTCATCTTCCTATTAGCAATGAAAAAAATGTCCACAAATTCCTACAGACATACAAATAAAACTATAAAAGAGATCTCCAATTTGATAATGATCTGACAATTTATGACTGTTAAACAGTAAAGTCTATATCAATTTTTAAAAACCAGGAAAATAAATCCTTAACTTTCAGACAAATGTGCATTATTTTAATGTGCATTATTTTAAACTATCCAAGAGCCCATAACTTCCCCCTTTACACTGCCACATATCTGTTCACTACAAAGAACTTATTCTGCCAACTAGAGGTAACAAATAAAACCACAAATTGAGCGGTCTTTCCTGTCAGTGATGTCATGGACACTGCGCCAGAAAAGATGTCCTTCAGTCACCAGATGAAGGGCATTCATTAGAACAAACATGAACAAGCTCCTGAAACATCATCAACAAGGCAAGAAAACTAAATACCTATACTTAACAATGTGGAATTTAAAAATTAGTTATAAAATATATTCTTAAATGGAAAGAAACCTTAACAAAGCTAAATGTCTTCATGAAATCATTTCAATGTAGTACATACTTATTTTGTTCAAGGTATTCTGCTGCCCACTGCAGAGAATGGAAAGATAAGATACAAACTTTAACTTAAAGAAACCCGCAGTCTTCTCTCTACTGCCAGTCTAGTATGCAAATGATGACAACATAAAAGCAAAAGGACAGTACTGTCAAGAGGTACAAAAAGACACCGTGAAGACTGCAGGGGCCTTGAATAGTAAACTCACTGAGGGTGTGACCCAGGGGTCTTTTTTTCAACTCTTACCATTTCGTATTAGTTCATGTCACAATGCATAGCACCAAGGTTTCTTTTCTTAAATGAAGGATGGATAGAATTGACATGAGAGCAAGGGAGGGCTAAAGCATGGATCTTTGGGTCTACCCCTTGAGATGTGGAGTTATAGGTCACCGGGGGAATCTAGTGACTCTGACGGAAGGGTCCTTGAACCTCATGTAGAAACAGGAAAAGAAGGGGCTCTATGGAGGGAGAGAGAAGCAGTGACACATTAATGAGCCAGGAAAACAAGTGGTTCTCAGAGCATAAAGATTTTCTATGTTGTCGTCCTACATAACAGGGATTCATTGCCTTCCAGAGAATTAGATTTAGAGACGAAAAAGGTCTTCCCACACAGGAGGCAACGTGGCCTACATCACAGAGGAAGTCAGTGAAAAATCTGAAACTAAAACCTAGTTTTCTTGTCTTTACCTATTTCTCAAAGCAAGATCTGTGGGCCAGTGGCATTAGCCTCACCTGGAAACTTATTAAAAATACAGAATCTCAGGTTATACCCCAGACCTACTGAATCAGAATCTGCATTTTAACAAAATTGCCAGGGGATCCACACGCACATCAAAGTTTGAAGAGTATTTCAGAGCATGTATCTAGATGTGAAATTATTGGATCACAATGTGTGAGTTCTTGAAAGTATCAGATGGTGCTAAATTTCTCTCCAAAGTATTGTTATCAAGTCACTGTCTCACATTATTCTTTCTAATTTTGTGTATCTAATTACAACATAAAGCCATTTCCTATTGCTCTTACATTCCATTTGCCTTACAACCTAAATTTCCTTATTTGTGTTGTTATATACTAAAATGTGATAAAAGTTACATGGTCAAATAAATTTAGGAAACCATAGGTTAATCAATTAAAACAAGTCTTTAAGACTTCTCAGAGACCTCATTATGTTTATTAGGATAAAAGTGGAATACTTTTCAAGTATTTTCCAAAACTTATTTTATCATTTACCTTTTTTCTCCATGGGTCATCTATGGAACATATCTGGATACACTAACATTTCAAGGAACACAGATGGGAAATCCATGTTAATTTATAGAGAATTCCCGCCTTTTTAAAATAAAAATCATTAAAAAAATTCAATTCCCTCTCTAATAATCCCCAGATCTTCTCATACTTAAAAGACTCTCATACTCGCTACTTCTCTGTGGTTCTGTGTATGTAAAATAACATCACAGAGAAAGAAAAATACATTCTGCTCAGCTGAATTTCTCCCTATTCATTTTTCATGTTTTCACAGTAAGAAGAAATCGGTAAGGTCCAAAATTTCAAATAGTTTTTCTTACCTCTAAGGCAGCTGAGGAGAGCAAACTGTCACCTGCTCTGAGACCTAAGCAGAAAAACCAGTCTTTTTTAAAAAAAAATTTTATTGGAGTATAGTTGATTTACAATGTTGTGTTAGTTTCAGGTGTACAGCAAAGTGAATCAGTTATACATATACATACATCCACCCTTTTTTAGATTCTTAGGCCATTACAGAGTATTAAGTAGAGTTCCCTGTGCCACACAGTAAGTCCTTATTAGTTATCTATTTTATATATAGTAGTGTGTATATGTCAATAAATCTTCCAATTTATCCCCCCACCTTACCCTCTGGTAACCGAAAGTTTGAAAAACCAGTCTTGAATTCAGTGTTCCCACACACGATGTCCTGCAAAATCAGACTGACCCTTAATTTCCTTTTGGTTTCCCTGAAGAAATGAAAAGTGATCTCTGGATAGTGAAAATCACACGTTCTTTCTATTTTATTCTTTATAACTTTTCTTTAGTTTCAGTTTTTCTACAATGAGCATGTGTTACTTTTGCAATTACAAAAAAAAATTTCAGTTCTAAAACGCTTAATTTGAAGGGAAGAAAACAAGTCAGAGCAATAAAATTTAAATCCGTCTGCATTATCCTATCAAGATACACAAAAGCATCAATGACCCTCAATTAGGGTGAGATCTTTGCAAGATAACTGTCTAAAATCGATTATGTGAATATTAACTACATGATTAAAATGTTAATTCTTGGGCTTCCTGGGTGGCACAGTGGTTAAGAATCCACCTGCAGGGGACACGGGTTCGAGCCCTGGTCCGGGAAGATCCCACATGCCGCGGAGCAACTAAGCCCATGTGCTACAACTGAGCCTGCACTCTAGAGCCTGCGAACCACAGCTACTGAAGCCCATGCGCCTAGAGCCCGTGCTCAGCAGCAAAGAGAAGCCACCACAATGAGAAGCCCGCATACCACAATGAAGAGTAGCCCCCGCTCGTTGCAACTAGAGAAAGCCCGCACGCAGCAATGAAGCCAAAAAAAAAAAGTTAATTCTTTAAATAAGTCATTAATCTTTAAAATTTTTATGAATGCAGAATGAAAGTTTATCTAGGTTTCAACTTTAAGAGAGTGAACTGGTGAACTGAAAGAACACCAAAAAACCTTTGTCTAAGCCTCTCTTCTGCTGGCCCTTGCCTGCTTCAGTCTGCTGGTCTGTAAGTGGGAGAGTACCTGTACCATACATGGTTATGGTGAGGATTGGCTATGAAAATATATAAAAAAGGGGCTCCTCTACATCATATGTCATCAGAGAAACATAAATTAAAACAACCTATTACAACGGCCAAGATACAAAAACTGATAACACTAAATGCTGGTGAGGATGTGGAGCAACAGGAACTCTCATTCACTGCTGGTGGGAATACATAATGGTACAGCCACTCTGGAAGACAGTTTGACTGTTTCTTACAAAACTAAACATCCTCTTACCATACAACTCAGCAATCACGCTCCTTGGTATTTATCCAAGGGAGCTGGAAACTTATGACCACACAAAAACCTGCACACACATGTTTATAGTGGCTTTATTCATAATTGCCAAAACCTGGTAGCAACCAAGATGTCCTTCAGTAGGTGACTTGATAAACTGTGGTACATCCAGACAATGGAATATTATTCAGCACTCAAAAGAAATGAGCTATTATTAAGTCATGAAAAGACATGGAGGAAACCTAAATGCATATTACTAAATGAAAAAAGCCAGTCTGAAAAAAGCCCAGGTTTTGCTGGGAACATAAAATTGCTCTAAAAAATAAATTCTATTAAAACCCCAAAAAGCTCATAGCCATATAGTGCCTGCCATATATACAGCAGTGTTCAATAAATTGCAACTACTGTTATTAAAACAGGTACATTAGATATATCCTAAATGTTTCCACAAGAAATGAAGAAATATTACTACTGTAATTATAATAATTACTAAGTCAGTTTCAACATTTATCCTGATAAGATAAAAAGCATCCTTCTCAAACAAGTAATCCTTAAGAATCCATGACATAACTTGGATGAATGATTCTAAATCTAATATATTATTTTTCAAAGTTATCAAGTAAAATGTAAAATAACTAAGGATTCAGTCACAGCCAGTTACTTAATAAGTGCAAGTTTTACAGGCTTTTATGGTCATTATTTAAGAAAAAGAAAAAAGTTCAACAAAAGGAAAAAAAAGACATGCATCTCAACAAAGAAATGGTAATACCAAAAATAAATATAATCATTGAATTATGTTGGAAATGATATGGTTTGAGCAAGAGGTAGAATTCCTACCTATAAAGCAATCATTTCTCAGAAGAAAAACAAAATCTACAGTTTCCTTTTTTTGTTTACCTGGATGAGTCATGGTGACTGGCTCCTCTTTAGATTTATTATTGTAGATGACTACAGCAACTGCATTGTGGAAAGCAGCCCGTGATATTTTCTCTTTAAAGGTGCAATTTCCCCTCTGCAGCAAGGCAATCCACTGTTTGATGTTAGGAGGGACAAAGAACCGTGTTTGAGGATCACAGCCCAGATGATCAGCAACTAAATAGATGAGAAAAGAAAAAGAAAACAGACATTAATTTTTTCCTCAGGTAAATAAAATCAATCAAGTCTTCATCAAAGTGCTCAAGTATTCTCTGGATACCATACAGCTCTAAAGCACTTCAAGCAGCTCACTGCCAGCAGAGCTATAAATACATCCACAAAGGACAATGCAATGAATCTGAATCTATATCTGCATAGGGAGAGAGATGCTTCATTAAAATGTTACATGTAATGCAAATTAAAACCGTGAAAAATTCTGTTTAACTTTATAGATTGACAAAAATATAAAAGACTGATAATATCCAATGTAGGCTGGTGAAGAGAGGAGGGAAAAAACGCAAACACAGAGAACCCCCCAGAAACCCAAGTGACTGAGCTACCCTGACTTCTGCTCATTCATCTGCAGTTACTCATCTCTTAATGCCCATCTCCCACCATCACCACAAGGAGACTGATTTTGCTTGGGGTAAATGACGAAGCCAAACTAATCTTTGGTTCAGTTACCCAGCAGTCTTGTTGAAATTCAAGCATGCTTGAACAAATTTCTCAGTAAGTGTCAAAGGAAATTAGAAAAGTTCAGGCCTGTATTTGAAAGTTTAAATTACCTAAAATAACATGAAACTAGAAATAAGATGTTATTCCTCTAATTTATATTTACTGGTAAACATTACCCTACAATTTCACATTAGGAAACACATATTAACTTACTTGTCTAACAAGATACATAAAGACACCAAAACTATCCCTTGGGACAATAAATTACATGGTCATTGTCCTAGATTTGGAGGGACAGTTTTTTCAAGTACATTTAAATTTGTACTTGAAGCTCATCAATTTCTGATCCTGCAAATATGGTAATCATAGCTCAGGCACTCTTCGCAAATCTTAAAAAGCTGTCCTGGTTGCTCTTTCCACCCCTCATCCTCGCATTTATAACAGGTTAAAATGAAAAGGGAAGGGCAGTTCAGAAGGAGGAAAAAAGTCACAAATGTTATTTTGAAGACTGCAGGTATGCAGTGCCAGAGGACAATGGGCCCAAGCCCTCCTGGAGCCAGTCACCAGTACTTCAAGGGCTGAGAGGGAGGGAGGGAGAGGAACACAGCACAAAAGGGTAACACTAGAAGCAAATAAATAATGAAAATATTAAATAAATATTAATCAATAATAGTGTATAAAAAGACAACACCAGTGGGGAAATGTTTGCTTTCTACACCCCAGAAGCACACTGCTTAGCAAAAGAAATTCTCTTATTATCATGGTGATGGATGGCAATGAGAGCATATTTGCTACCAGAGGTCTCCTAATACACAGTAAGTGGGAGATAAATGATTTCACAATTCGCCATGATTGATATTGTCGACGACTACGACTCATCCTTTTCCTTAAACAGTTTCTGCACTCTGAAACTTTAGTCCTTTCTCAGTCAAATTAAACAGAGAGAAAAAAGCTTATGTCATGATTTTAATAGTCAACTACTGAAAGACACAGTCAAGGCATCATGAAACTTTGAAATCCTGAAACAGACTGTTTACTTTCAGTAATATCTGTTTCACAGATAATTATGCTGTTTAAAAATATAAGCATTTAGCCAATGTATTATGATAACCTCACTGTCTTGGGAAATTTTTCAAGAATATCTGAAGAGATCTGTATGCTTGTGTTCTGTGAAACATTCACTATTTTTCCTGTGACTTATCCTGTCCTCCCTATGATTTCTTACTCATTCACAGTGCAGTAAAGAGAAAACAACACAGTTATGGAAGCAGCAAGACCTGGGGTCCAAATTCTAGATCAACGATTTATTAGTCGAGCACGGTCACAGGTTCAATTTTCTGATCTTCTATTTCTACTAATTTATAAAGACTGTATGTATCAATCCCAATCTTCCAATTTGGGACTGACACATACACACTACTGTATATAAGATAGATAACTAATAAGGACCTCCTGTACAGCACAAGGAACTCTACTCAATACTCTGTAATGGCCTATATGGGAAAAGAATCTAAAAAAGAGTGGAGACATGTATTTCTATTACAGATTCACTTTGCTGTACACCTGAAACTAACACAACACTGTAAATCAATTATACCCCAATTAAAAAAAACGATTGAAATACAATTCTTACCTTACCAGAGTTATGTATGTGAAAAAGTCTATAATAATTCTTCTACCCTTGAGTGCTGAAAAAATTAACTTCTCTTCCCTTAGTTTTCTGGGTGCCATCGTATCTTGTCCTAGTGATCCAGCTTGGTGCCATGGGGATGTTCTACACAAATGTGTGTGAAGTCTACCCACAGCCCGGCAGCACACCTCCACTCCATACCCTTTGCTCCTAATAGCTACCACAGCCCAGCAGCATGCCTCCCCTCCATATCCCTTGCTCCTAATAGCTACCACTACGTTTCATTCTTTCTCCCTGATGCTCTGACAGTATCATTGTCCACTTAAAAGAACAGCAGTTCACTAATTGTCACAATGTCTAAGACTGAAAAGACACACTGAGGGGAGCAACAACAGAGCAAAATCAAACACACTGAAGGAAAACTTTAAAATTCTCTTAAGGAATGCCCACCCACTAAGAACAGATTCTATGAACAACTGCATCATCAAAACAAATGCCAACAACAGACTGTATGAGCAAAAGAATGTTCCTGCTCCCCCAAATTTATCCAAATCATCATTCACAAAAGGTCTTTGAAAACATTTATATCAGCAAGACTATAATATGCAATAAGAAATTCCAGTTCTTGTTCAAAGAAGTAGTTATTCAGAAAAAGAAAATAAGGGGTTTTCATAATCACTTAGTACCATGGTATGTTTATTTTATCTATCTATTCTTTTCTGTAATTAAAAAATAACTTGAACAATGAAAATAATGTCAACAGCTCTAAAACAAATTCCCAAGAGGATTGATGACTGATTGTGATTAAGTGGCACTACTGCAAAATTTAATACCAGTTGTTTATACTTGAAGCAATTTATTAAGTGTAGACATGGTAGTATGGCATAAAAAATCTATGAACTAGTAATTTTTTTTCATTAAAAGTCATAATGAAAATGTGAAATTATAGGTGATATAAAATATTAAAGTATTTTACAATTTTATTTGTCAATTATACCTCAGTAAATCTGGAAAAAAATTTTACATTACTGAAAAACTTCAGTTTTTTTCTGTATGGCCTTTCCTGTTGAGTCCAGAAATAGTTACGAGACTTTTATTTATTCCTTGACAAGAACCAAACAATTCTGGACAGGAACAAATATGGAATCCTCACCTCAACGAATATTAACTTAAATGCTCAGCAACGTACTAAATACCACAGAGAAATACAATAGAACCAAACATTTTGGTCTTAAATGTTAAAGAACCACTAAATGTATTGAGGAGGCATGCCTGGCACAGAAATTAAATATCAGCAAGGTAGTTTAAAGGGCCAACACAGAGAGTGCTTAGAAATTTAGGAAAGGAAAAGAGCAACATAATGGTTCAAGGTTTAGTGGAAGTTGGAGGCTAAAACACTTGAAAACTGCTCAAGCAGAAAGGAGGCGGGTGTACAAGTGACTAGCACAAGAACACAGAACAAAGATTAAGAGCCTCTCTCAAACTCTTATGAAAATCAAATAAGATGATATATTGAAAGGCTGATATTAAATATTTGACTATTTAAAGGGCTCTCTGAGTGGACAAGTAAATAAATAAATAAAATCTCTCTTCCCTACCCCAGAGCAGCCTGAAGTTCTCCACTTTGATTAATTTCACTTAATAATTTCACCCCATTTCTTTAAAATGCAAACACTCCATCTGCTAAGTAGTGATGTCCACATGTTGTGTGGGTGATGTTTCCTCCTGCGCCCTGAGAACTTGCAAGAGCCTTGTGGGGCTAGGGCACTGATGCATGGTTGCTGGATTCCTTAGGCACACAGCACAGGTACCCCAATGTGACTCTTGCTCTCAGAGGCTGCGTGTCTTGTTTCCTCCACCTTAAATGCCAATCCCACCACTCCTTTGCTGACCACCTCCTAAGCCTAAGGATTGTGCTAAACTATCTTCTCTGGAACGCCTTCCCAGTCTCCTAAGGCTGAGTTGGGTGCTTTATTCATGTTTCCATGGTACCCTGAGATTCCATTTATTTTAGCATTTATCACACTTTATTAGTAACTGGCTGTTTATTCTGAGTCTCTCCTAAAGCATGAGATCTAGCATCTCTGCCAGTATCTCTGGCATACAGCAGGCGCTTAACTTACCTGATGACAGGAGCAAGAGAAGAATGACAGAGGGAGATTAAGCAAGACCTGATATAAAGAAAAAGCTGTGCCAAAGACCTCTCTGTTTCATGTGGTAATGTTCTGACAGGGGTAATGTTCTATCAGTTGTTTCCTACAAAAGAAGTAAAAATAAAAATGAGCCTAACTAGTTACCCTAAATTTAGATGTTTCCATTATCAGTATGTTCTGATTATTTGCTTTTCTGTTTTCACATTAATTATAATCTCTTTAATCTTTAGATTTCTTACTTCTACCTTGTCTTTATTTTCCATTTGTTAAACTTTAATTTTATGATTCAAAGGAAAAAAATACAATTTATTTTTGTTCTCAACTTTTTTTTTAAATTGAAGTATAATTGATTTACAATATTGTACTAGTTTCAGGTGTACAGCAAAGTGATTCAGTTTTATATATATATATGTGTGTGTGTATGTGTATGTATGTGTGTATATGTATATATATACATATATATATCCTTTTTCAGATTGTTTTCCATTATAGGTTATTAAAAGATATCGAATATAGTTCCCTGTGCTATACAGTAGGTCCCTATTGTTTATTTTATATATAGTAGTGTATATCTGTTAATCCCAAATTTCTCCCTCCCGCCCTTTCCCCTTTGGTAACCACAAGTTTGTTTTTCACCCAACTTCTTAATTTTATACATTCAGCTACTAGACTTAAGTATCTAGCTTTCATCCCTTCACACTTCCATGGATAAATTTACTTTCTTACTATTTCTACACTTTCACTTAAATCTAACATCTTATTTCTTTTTATTACTTATCTTTATCAGTTGTTTAGTCTAGTTGAAAATGTTTACTCTTCCTTTTGTTTTAATTTTGTTAACTTATTTGTAAGTTTCAATTTTTCTCTTAACCTTGTATATACTTTTAAAAATCCCCCCTACCCCATACTTCTGTTACATTTTTTTTCTGTTAGGATCTGTTATCATAATGGCCTGCAAAAATGATCTGGACCCTAGCCCTTCTTGATTTCTCAGGAACCTTGTATTAATGATCATTCCCTCTTTTTCTTTTTCCTCTCATTTAAACCTGCTTGTCTCTTCCATCTTAAAAATAAAGAAGAAGAAAGAAAGATATCTCAAAAGATTCCCTTTTACTGCCACTGTTCTCAAGAGCTGCCTGTACCTGTGATTCTCATTTCCTCAGTATCCACCCATTCCTCACATTTTAATCCCTGCATCCAGCCACTCCACTAAAAGTGCTCTGATTAAAAGGCACCAATAACCTCGGTGTTGGTAAATCCCAGGACATGCCTAATCCTCTTCCAAACTGACCTCGCAGCAACATCTGTCCCAGCTGAGCACTCTTCTCTCTTGGCTCTCAGGGCTCTCATCCTCCTGGCTTTCCTCTTCCTCCTCTTCCTTCACAGCCCTCCTTCCTAGTCTTCTTGACTGACTCCATTCCCTCCACATGAGCACTCAAACCACTTGGATGTAGGTCTAAGACTCTCCAGAGCTAGAATTCTCTCTATGTTGATGGCAGACTTTTTTTACTGGAATAACGATGCTTACGAACATTTCATGCCAATCAGCCCTTTTCTGAGAAACTATTTTTCAAATGTTACTTCTATAAATCCATAGTTTCCAACATATACAACTAAATCAGAATGCTAAGAATCAGGAGAGGAATACAGATAATTAAACGCAGGGAAGAGATGGTCTTGCTTTGATGAGCTAACAGACATTCTTGAATGTCTTTACTGGTTCACACAGAAGGAGGCATAGGAGAGCACCTGTAGGCAGGTATATGGACAGTCACTTTCTAATTTATTTGTTTCCTGGCAGCTTTGCCCCACTTCCAGGCAAGGTCATGGGATCACCTTGAGGTTTCAAATGGATTCTATCAGTTGCCAAAAAAACCTACCCCAAACCAAAACCAGAAACAGAAACCTAATTTAATTTGGGCATCACCTCTACACAGTCACATGCTTTAAGTGACACCTACTTGAGAGCAAGCTTTAGGGGGGAGGGAGGTAGACAGATGATCTAAGATGAGGCACACAGAAGTTAAATTACATATGGAGAGGCCTTTTCTCTGTTTTCCACAGGATGTGAATAAGGAAACGTGACTCCAGTTGTTGCTGGCAGTTGTTGCTCCAGTTGTGATAGAGGGGAACATTCTTAGGATAAAGTTAAAGCTATGATGGCAAAGGGACACTGAAAGGGACAAGATCCTTGGTAACACTGCTGAGTGCTGAATCTTTGAACCCTGAAAGCTGCCCTACCTTGGAGTTTCCAGTTCTGACACAGGATTAATGTCCTCCTTATCTGTAATCAATCTAAGCAGGAATTTGTTACTTGGAGCACTCAACACTTCTCATGTGAGTCAAGCGGCAAAGGTCAAGACTCGGGCTTTATCCCTGCTGAGGGGCTCTCTTAATCCATCACGATCCTTGGCAACTCAAGCCCACCAAGAAGATCAAATCATAAGACAAAAGCTTCTTGGAAAAGTCTTTTGACACAGGGAGGCAGCTGTGATGCCAATTCTTTGCCTCCCTCCTTCCCTTGAGGGGAGTGGTAGCTATTCAGTAGCAGCGGGTTTCACTTGAAGACTAACATTTAAAGCAAGGGCTCTTGACAAGGATACATGGGTAGAATCCAGGAGGCCAGGGAAATCATCTTTACTTTCACTAAATGCTAACTGACATTTAGCATTTTCTTCATCTATAACTCTGTAACCCATAGCAACTACATTAATTTTTGTTATCTCAAAATACTGGTATTATTATTATTATTATTATTATTAAACCCACACCAAGAGCTTGTTACTTAATATGTTAATAAAGAATCATATCTATTACTATGTCACAAACATTTTAAATACGTTGATACTGTGTTTCAGTATACTTAGTTTCCTTTAATCCTATTTACTTTTGTACTGATCACTATCCTGAGAAGAAGTCCACAGTTTTCTTTTTCACTAGACTGCAAAAGGAGTCTCAACTGCCAGGTTTAGTATGTTTAATTTAAATGATATATTTGTATCTGTTTCTATTACTTTACTTTGTTCTTATTATCCTTAAGCTTCTTTATACTACCCCACCCCCCACTTCTGAATGAATAAAGAAAAATTTTCTTTATTCCCCTCTTTTCTTCCATCTATATACTCAAGTTCTATTTCTTAGAAGTTACCCTTAAAAAATTAACATGCATACCTGATTAAAAGTTTACATTTAATCAATGTCTCTATCTTCTTCCTAAATAACACAAGGCTCTTGGCTACCATAACAAAGTACTATAAACTTGGTGGTTTAAACAACAGAAACTTATTCTCTCACAGTTCTGAAGGCCAGAAGTCTTAAATCAAGGTTGTTGGCAGGGTCATCTTCCCTCTGAAGGTCCTAGTGGAGAATCCTTGCTTGCCTCTTTTGGCTTCTGGAGCTCCAGGTGACCTTGGCTTGTGGCTGCATCACTCCAACCTCTGCCTCTGTCTTCACATGGCCTTCTCCTCTGTGTCTGGTCTCTTCACTTCTGTCTCTTATAAAGACACTCATCATTGGATTTAGGACACACCTACGCAATCAAGGATGATCTCATCTAAAGATCTTTAATTTAATTACATCTGCAAAGACCTTTTTTCCAAATAACGTTTCCACATTCACAGGTTCCAAGGATTAGGACATGAATGTACTCCAGGGAGACGACCATTCACCCCCCCTTCAGAATGAGACTCCAACCACCACCTTTCATTGTATGTGTAATTGCCCACTATGCAGTTCCACCTTGCTTTAATTATCCCCTCCCTAATATTCAATGTTTCATACAGTCAATGTTTGTTAAACTTTACCTACAGATGCTCGTCAGTCCTTACATTAGTCAGGGTTCTCCAGAGAAACAGACCAATAAGATATTTGTGGTGTATAAAGAGATTTATTTTGTAAGGAACTGGCTCATGCGATTACAGAGGCTGACAAGTCCCAAGATCTGCAGAGTAAGTCAGTAAGCTGGAGAATTGATGGTGGAGTTCCAGTCCAAAGGCTGGCAGGCACGAGACCCAGGGTGCGATGATGTTTCAGTTTAACTCCGAAGGCAGGAAAAAGCCAATGTCCAGTTTGAAGGCAGTCAGGCAAGAGGAATTCTCTCTTTCTTATTTGGAGGATAATCAGCCCTTCTGTTTCATCCAGGCCTCCAAGTGACTGGATGAGGTCCACCCACAACAGGGAGGGCAATCTGCTTTAATCTGCTTTATTCAATCTATCAATTTATGTGTTAATGTCATCGAAAAATACCCTCACAGAAACACCCAGAATGATGACCAAATACCTGGGAACCCTGTGGCCTCGTGAACGTGACACATAAAATTAACCATCACAGTACTCCTCACATCTCACTTTTCCCTTCTGTTTCCTCCTTCTTACTTATTCTACATCTTTTAGAAGTTCTTTCAATGAAGATCTGTTAAGGGTAAACTTGCTTTTTCGGGTAAACTTGTCTTTACACATCTGAAAACTTCTTTCACTTTCCCTCATTCTTGAATGATAAATTAGGGTAAAAAGTCTAGATTGTTATTGTTCTATTAGCACACTAAAGATAATATTCCATTGTCTTCTGATTCTTATGTTGAGAAGAGGCTGAACAAAACATTTTAATTATGTAGGCTCTCAAATGTTACCTACTTTTTACTTTTGAATCTAATATTCTTAAGAAGTAAAATAAATATGATCTATTAATCACCAATTTTAACCTCTTTGGTTATATTCTGAAGAAACAAACTTTTCACTACCTTTTCATATAGAATTTTAAAGGAAAAGGAAACAATAAAATATCTCTGTACACCTAGAGTGCTGGATATATCAATCAACATTGCAAGAAGTGTCATACGTAGCTGAACTGTCAGCAAGTATAATTGCCAATAACTATCCATTATCGTTTGTCTTCTTTAGTCACTGTAGATCTCAAGTGGATTTTGATTATTTTTTACATCCTTAGAACTTATATATATCTGTTGGATGTTCTCCATGACATAATAAAAAGCATCTTAAAAGTAATTTTAAATGATGGCTAGCTCAAATCACTTAACTTGAAAAGTCATGTTCAGAAATAATTTCTATTACAACTGATGTAACAAATACTTCATGCATAAGAGATGCTATAAATCGATATAACTAAAAATCACCGCTAGGTCCTTGTACAATCATGGTATCATGGTACACATACACAAGTGCTAATTATTTTATCCACATCACTCCCTATTCCACAAAAGCATCATAACACTGAATACAACTATTTCTGAGGCTCTCTTTTCTGCTGGCTCCTATCCATCATGTATTCCTCCCACCACAAGGATGGTTCAACATCCACAAATCAATGTGATACACCACATTAACAAAAAGAAGGATAAAAATCATATGATCATTGCCATAGATGCAGAAAAAGCATATGATAAAATTCAGCATCCATTTATAATAAAAACCCTCAACAAAGTAAAATGGGTAGAGACGGAATGTACCTCAACATAATGATAAGCCCACAGCTAACATCATACTCAACAGTGAAAACCTAAAAGCTTTTCTTCTAAGATCAGGAAAAAGACAAGGATACCCACTCTTGCCACTTTTATGCAGCATAGTACTGGAAGTCCTAGCTAGTGCAATTAGACAAGAAAAAGAAATAAAAGGCATCCAAATATGAAAAGAAGAAGTAAGACTGTCTCTATTTGTAGATGACATGATATTGTACATAGAAAACTCCAAAGACTCCACCAAAAAACTGTTAGAATAAACAAATTCCATAAAGTTGCAGGATACAAGATCAATATATGTAAATCAGCTGTGTTTCTATATACTGATAACAGACTATCAGAAAGATAAATTAAGAAAACAATCCCATTTACAATCGCATCAAAAAGAATGAAATAGGGTCTTCCCTGGTGGTGCAGTGGTTAAGAGTCCACCGGCCAATGCAGGGGATATGGGTTCGAGCCCTGATCCAGGAAGATCCCACATGCCGTGGAGCAACTAAGCCTGTGCACCACAACTGCTGAGCCTGTGCTCTAGAGCCTGCGAGTCACAACTACTGAAGCCCGTGTGCCACAACTACTGAAGCCTGTGCTCCTAGAGCCTGTGCTCTGCAACGAGAAACCACGGCAGTGAGAAGCCCTCGCACTGCAACGAAGAGTAGCCCCCGCTCGCCGCAACTAGAGAAAGCCCGCGTGCGGCAACGAAGACCCAACGCAGCCAATCAATCAATCAATCAATCAAATCTAAAAAGAATGAAATACCTAGGAATAAACTTAACCAAGGAGGTGAAAGACCCGTACAATGAAAACTATAAGACACTGACAAAAGAAACTGAAAAAGACACAAATAAATGGAAAAATAATCTGTGCTCATAGACTGGAAGAATTAATATTGTTAGAATGTCCATTCTACCCAAAGCAATCTACAGATTCAGTGTAATCCCTATAAAAAGTCCAATGACATTTTTCACAGAAACAATAAACAATCCTACAATTTTTACAGAAGCACAAAATATCCCCAATAGCCAAAGCAATCTTGAGAAAGAAGAACAAAGCTAGAGGCATCATGCTTCTATATTTCAAACTATATTACAAGACTATAGTAATCAAAATAGTATGATATTGGCATAAAAACAGACACATAGATCAATGGAACAGAATAGTCTCTAGAAACAAACCCACACATATATGGTCAATTAATTTACTACAAAGGAGCCAAGAATATGCAATAGGGAAAGGACAGTCTCTTCAATTAACAGTGATGGGAAAACAGGACAGCCACATGCAAAAGAATGAAACTGGACCACTATCGTACACCATACACAAAAACAATGGTCCTTGTTTCATGCAAATTTCTACTGACACAGTTCCCCACTATTTCTTACATTTCACAGGTGCTAGCTAAGTGTGTGATATTGCTGTTATCCCTTGAATTAATGATGTTAGTTAAAACAGATGACTCATTCTCATGAAAAAAAAATTATGGGCTAGGAACAATGTCACTCACACTAACAGGAGAAGTATTTGTCCAGAGGCTAACTGACCACTGATTGAAGGACTTTAAGTGAAACTGCTGAGGAAGGAGGTAAGAGAACATGAAAAAAAAAATCATGAAATCAGTCCCTATGGAGGACAATTAGAAAAAAAATAACACGGTGAGAGATTATTCATATAAGAAAACAAATGAGAACAGGAAGTTTAAAGTTTTCATAATCTAAGATGTTTGTAAACCAATAAATATAAGTAATGAGAAAAATATTTAAAGTTTACCCTAAATATACAAAATAACCAATGAGATTTGTTGAAGTGGGTCTCAAGATTGGCCGATAATAATAGAAAAGAATACTTTACCTAAGAACCTACTATTCGGAGGAAAAAAGGAAAAGCAGTTATTTTACATCAAAACAATGTACATCCTTCAAGAAAATTTAAGTGAAAAGAACTCAGAACATGTCTGAGAGATAGAAATGAGACTTTGATGGGGGCAATATACCAAGGTCAACTGGCCAAATGGAGTAAATACAAAAGTTCTTTACATAAAACTGGCAGAAAAGATAGAGTACTGATAGGGGTTCCAGTCATCTACAAAACTGCAGAAATCTCATTTTGCTAAAAGCAGAATGTCTAACAAGTTCCTGATCTGCTTTACTGTTCATTTCGTCTCCCAAAGGATAATTGCTAGGGATAACCAGAGGAAAATGCTACCCAGAACATAACATATACCCAGATTGTGAAGTGACTAGTAACTTGGAAGAAAGCAACCTATCATTTCACAGTATGCAAAACCCAGGGCAAAAAAGCTGGGTAATTACAAATCATCTTGATGAGAAAGAAAATGAAGAAACCAGCAAGAATGCACAAGATAAATTCAACTTTAAGGAAGACTCGTACAAAGTAAAGGCCAATGCAGGATGACAATATAGACTTATAAAAATTCTCCCCAAAACTAAAAAGCTCAGAAAGAGTTGAAAGTTGCCAATAATGACAGGAACAAGCAAAGGGGCTTCTCTCAATCCTTTCCCAAAAGATTTAAGGTTTTTCAGAGCAAGAAGAATAGGAAAGAAATAGGTCCACTGCTCAGAGCCAAGAAAACAATGGATGAAAACATTTCTCAAAAACTTTTTTGCTTTTGTTTCCCTGTAAAGAAGAACAACCTGAGAACTAAGACGACCAGAGCAAGGCTAAAGCACCCTGGAAATGGGTTGAGTTCATAAGAAAGCAAATATATTCTTAGGACAGGTCTCCCAGTTCAGTAAAACTGCTGTTCATAGCTTGTGCATTCATGCTGGTTTCTTCAAGTAATCTCTCATCCCATTAAAATAACTTATAATTACCCAGCTTTCTTTGCCCTGGTGTTTGCAAACTTAAAAATGTTATACTTGCTTTCTTCCAAATTTCTAGTCACTTTGCTTTACATCACCAAATGCAAAGAATACTTCCCAGTCCTCAGCATGCCATCCTCCTCAGCAGTGTCAGAGGTAGCAAACCACTTAACTTTTGAGACAATATATATTTTTTTGGTCTCTTCCCTCTCCTTCTCAGTCTTCTTGGCTATCCAGTTGTCCCAGCACCCTCTGTTGAAAAGACTGTTCTTTTCCTCACTCAATTGTGTTGGCACCTTTGTCAAAAATCATTTGATCATAAATTAAGGGTTTATTTCTGGTTCTCAGTTCCAGTCCACAGTGACTTGTAAGTTTTGAAATCAGGAAATGCAGCCTTCTAATTTTGATTTTCTTTTGCAAGATTGTTTTGACAATTCTACATCCACATACATTTTGCTGGCCAATTCATAAATTAAGGGTTTATTTCTGGTTCTCAGTTCTATGCCATTGATCTATATGTCTATGCCAGTCCACAGTGACTTGTAAGTTTTGAAATCAGGAAATGCAGCCTTCTAATTTTGATTTTCTTTTGCAAGATTGTTTTGACAATTCTACATCCACATACATTTTGCTGGCCAATTTCTGCAAAAAGCCAGCTGGTATTTTCTTAGGGTTATTGAATCTGTAGGTCAGTTTGGGGGAGTACTGTCACTATAACAATATTAAGTCTTTAGATCCATGAACATGGGATGTCTTTCCATTTATTTAGGTCTTCTGGAATTTCTTGTGACAGTATTTTATAGTTTTCAGGGTCAATGACATTTTAAATGATATTAAAAATATATTTTCTAATTGTTTGTTCCAGCATACAGAAGTACAATTGACTGTGTGTTTGTATTGATCTTGTATCTAGTGACCTTTCTAAATTTACTCAACTTTTAAAAAATCACTCTGTAATAATAAATGAGAAACAAAGGTTTAATGACATTTAATTATGGATTAACACTGGCTGCCCTTCTCAATCCATGTCAGAGGGTTGTGTATCTCATATGGTATCTGAGGTATCCTGAATGAAGAGTGATCCCACAAATGTAAAGTGGATTTCAGTGACTCCCTCACACATGTGTTTTTTTCAGTTTATTGCAAAATAGCATATATACTCAGTTACATGGATTTATACATGATACCATCTACTTTTAACTAAATGTCCCTCATTAAATGGACAATGCCTTCAAAACATCCCTACAAAATAAAGCAAAAATAAATTGGCAGAGCTGACATTTCTACTCCTGTACAACCTCTTTTTAGTTACCATAAAAGGTTTTAAAAAACCCAACTAATCAGATTTGAAAAAGAAAGCCCCCAAATTAGAAATGATCATGAAAGACTATTAGAAATACACTTATTACAGCTGTTATTAGCTATTAAACTAAGTGTTAGGCTTTAAGGTACTATGTCAAAGAAAACCAATAGTGTGGTTTAACATTTGTAAGTGTAATACATATATTGGGGATAAATGTACACGCACAACCAAAAAAGTCTGTGCCCCAGTACTACAGGGAATGGGTTAGAGAGGGCACCAGTAGACACAGGGAAGCCAGTTAGGAGGCCACAGTCTAGGTAAGAGATTAGAGAAGGTTGCAGTGGATGTGGAGAGAAATGGATACATTTTAGAGATATTCAGGAATTTGGATCAACAGGACTTGGTAATTAATTAGATATGGGGGGGTGGGGGTCTAAAGATGATGTCCTAGTTTCTGGCATAACACACTGGGTAGAAGGTGGTGCTGACTGAAAAAGCAAACATTGGAGGAGAAACAGATTTTTGGAGGAAAGATGATGAACTGTTGTGGACATACCAGGCTTGAAAGAAAATTGAGAGGGAGAGAATAATTCCACTCCCTAAGCATACCTCCAATAAAATGTTATATATTTTATGTAACAAAAGACATGTACACAATGTTTATGACAGCATTACTTGTAACAGTCAAAAAACAGGCAACCCACATGTCCTTCAACAGCAGAATAGGTAAAATGTGATATATTCATGCACTGATCACTGACAAAACTATTGCTATATGCAATGACATGAATTTATTTCACCAGTATGATGTGAGCAAAAGAAACTAATCACAAGATGAAAAAGAATACATACCATGATTCTATGTATATATGTTAAAAAGCAGTCATAATCTCTAGTGTTCAAAGTCAGGACAGTATTTACTTTTGGGGAGGGAGCAAGGGAGAAGTAGTGATTGAAAGGGGACTCCCAGGGAGCTCTGTGGAGCTCATAATGCTCTATTTCTTGACAAGGTTCAGAGTGACATCAATGTGGTCGCTGTAGTAATTCATCAAGCTGCGGACTTATGATGGTGTATTTTTCTGTGTATGTTATAGCAGACAAATACTGTATGACTCCATTTATATGAGATTTCTAGAGTAGTCAAATTCATAGAGACAGAAAGCAGAAGGGTGGCCGCCAGGGGCTGAGGGGAGAAGGAAAGGCATAGTTTAATGGGTATAGGGTTTCAGTTTTGCAAGATGAAAGACTTCTGGACACTGGTTCCACAACAATGTGAATCTAGTCAACACTACTGAACTGTACACCTAAAATGGTTAAGATGGTAAACTTCATGTTACATGTATTTTACCATAATTAAAAATTAAACAAACAAACCAACCAACCAACTCTTCAATAATTTTCTATTCCTCTTGGGATAAAGTCCAAAATCCTAACACAGTCTAGAAAGTACTGACCCACCTTTTCACCTCTGCTGTATACCACTCTCCCCCTTACTCTCTTAACTCCTTTCAGTTCCTCAAGCACACCAAGGGTTTCTTTGTACCTTTTGGTCTTCATATATGTTCCTGGCCTGAAATGGTCTTCCTTTCTGTGCCCCTCTTAGTTTAATATCTGCTCCTGCTTTAGCCTCAGCTTAAACATCATTTCTTCAGAGAAGCCTGCCCTGAGCATCCTAGACTGGGTTAGTTCTCTCATTTACGCTCTCTCAGCATCCTGATACTTTCCCCAAGAATTATTATTAAATTATTACTTGTGTTATTATCTGTTTAATGTTTGTTTTCACCACTAGACAATACACAGGGGCTGACTCACCTTGCTTCTTCCACTAGACAGCCACCAGACAGCATGAAGGAACTTCTTGTCCTGCCTGCCGTACACGTGTTTAATAATTATTTGCTGAATGAGTATCTGAAGAGCTGTCCCACATGAGTTTAGGATTTCTGATCCAGATGAATTATAGTCTGGTGACAACATGCAAATGAGAAACTGCATCACTGACAATGATCTTTGAGCAATCATAGAAGAGAGACATTAGAAAACTAACCTGTGTAAACAGCACTCCAATATTTATAAACTGATAAAGATGGACTGTGTAGATTATGGGCTAGTTAGGGTACTATTAATCCTTAGCAAAATTTCAGAAATAATTATTCAAGGAATAATTTGTAGACACTTAGAGGAGAAAGCTATAATCATGGGGTGCTTGCACAGGTTCACTATGTGTGGGAGATAGAATAATGCCCTCCTCCCAATGTCTCCATCCTAATCTCTGGAACCTGTGAATATGTTAGGTAACATGACAAGAGGGAATTAAGGTTGGTAATCAGTTGACTTTAAAATAAAGAGATTACCTTGGACTATGTGGGTGGGCCCAATGTAATCACAGGGTCTTATATGTGGAAGAGAGGTAGGAGATCAGAGTCACAGAAAGCTCTGAAGATGCCTCACTGCTGATTTTGAAGACAGAGGAAGGGGCCACGAGCCAATGAATGCAGGCAGTCTCTAGAAGCTGGAAAAAACAAGGAAATGGATTCTCCCTCAGACCATCCAGAAGGAATGCAGTCTTGCCCAACACCTTGATTTTAGCCCAGTGAAACCCATTTAGGACTTCTCACTTCCAGAACTGTAGGATAATAAATTTGTGTTCTTTTAAGCCACCTGGTTTGAGGTAATTGATTACAGTGGCAATAGGAAAATAACATACTATGGTTAAGCCATAAAAACTCACTTCTTCTCCTTCCTAGCAAATCAGAAACAAAGTAAATACAATATATTTGTTTTTTTCCATCAAAGAACTTGATTATGTCTTTTATGCTATCATAAGACAAAGAAATATGTACTAAATACAAAGTCAATAAATTAGAAAATGGTTAAATGCCCTCCCCACTCCCCCAGAAGTGCTGATTAATGGAATAATGTCAACCATCTTAGAAGGTTTTTAGAAACACACTACAAGGGTCTGTTCATTCACACTCTTTGATACTTTTATCAATAACTTAGAGCAGGGTTCTTAACTTCAGGTCTGTGGACCACTTGAGGCCTCAAGAGGCATCTGAACCTCTTAAACCTTACTGAAAACTCTGTGTACATATACACAAATAAGTATTTTTCATCAGAAAGGTCCACAGCTTTCATTAAAGTCTTAATAGGAATCCATAATCCCAGAAGGTTAAGAACCACTGACCTACATGAAGACACACTACGTATGCTCATCACCTTCACGGGTGACACAAAGCTGCTAGAAAGAGTAAAGACTGGATGAAAAATCAGGATTCAAAAAGTATCTTGAAAGGCTGAATGAACAGGCTGCACCCCATAAAGGTAAAATCACTTGGCTTAGGGCAGCCTCTAGGAAAAAGACCTAGAAGGTCTAATCAGCAGTAATCTCAGTATGATTCAGTGATTAGGGTTACCAAAAGAACCTATATGACTCTAGGCAGGTGTTCAGAATGATGGAAAAAAAGCATTCTACTCTTTTCTGCATTGGTGAAACCAAATGGCAATACTGTTCAATTTTGCTTTTCTCTTTGGGCCGCCATAACAAATGACTACAAACCTGGTGGCTTAAAACAACATAAATTTATTGTCTCACAGTTCAGGCCAGAAGTCGAAATGAAGGTGTTGGCAGGGCTGGCTCCTTCTGGAGGCTCCAAGGGAGAAACAGTCCCATGTCTCTCTCCTAAGCCTCTGGTGGTTGCCAGCAATCCTTGGCACTCCCTGGTGATGGCAGCGTAACTCCTATCTCTGTCTACCTCTATCTTCCCATTGTCTCTCTGTATCCTCTCTTCTCCTTACAAGTACACCAGTCACTGGATTTAGGCTCCACCCTAAACTAGTATGATCTTATCTTGATCCTTAACTACTTACATCTGCAAAGATCCTATTTCCAAATAAGATCACATTCTGAGGTTCCAGGTGGACATGAAGTTTTGCAAGACACTATTCAACTCACTGCATCCTTTAAGTGGAATATTGTATTCTATGGTTTACAATACCATATTCTTAAGAATGGTCAATAGAAATAGGAATATGAAGTCTAAGGGTTAGAGGACTTGAGTCAGACAAGGAAATTAACTACTGTCTACAAATTTTTGAACTGCCTTTTTTTCCTCCAAATGAAAAAAAGACTTTCTAACATTCTGTTTTCCAGAGATGAATGTGGTAGATTTCTGTCACTCATTTTTTCAAACTTGAGCTGTAAAACCATCGGATAGTAATGCTGAGGCCTCAGATGGGTGGTTAGACTTGATGATCACTGATGACTGTTAAGGTCTTAGATTCTACAATTCCTTCCCCATGTCTCCATCTCCATGGCCCTTTTAACTGGCCATTATACAGTATCAAAGAACCATAAAGCTCTACTAATACGGCAAACACTGTGTGGGAGAGTAGGAGGTAGAGGTGAGCGGGATGCCAGCAAGAAGGTACACATTGTAAAGAAAACTTAGAAGCCCTAGGAACGAAAGAATATCAGAATACAAGTAGCTTCAGCATGGTGAGCAAGGGTGAGATGAATGGCCTGAGGGAAGGAAAGGCTGGAGCCAGACCAAGCAGCAAGTGCCTTGTATACCACAGTAAGGAGTTCAGATTTCCATTCTAAGGACAATAAGAAGCCACTGAAGGGTAGTTTAAGCAAGGAGTGACATGACTGGGTGAAGCTTCAAGATCACTGTGGCTACCAGGGAGAAAAGACTGATGGAAGTTAAGAGAAAAAGCAGAAAGACCAAAAAAGGGTAAGAGATGGTAGCTGCCTGTACTAAGATGGCAGGAGTGAAAATGGCAAGCAACAGATAGATATGATACACCCTGAAGGTAAACTGTGGAGGAAAGATCAGATGTGGAATGTGAGTTAAAGAAGCCAGGATGAAATTTGTTTAAATAATAAGAGTGGACAGCGACGTCATTTACTGAGATGGAGAAGACTGGGGAACAGTGGTAGCAGACTGGAAGGCAAAAAATAGATATATATCAAAAGTGCCATTTGAAGCTTATCAATCTGGAGATGTCTCTGAGAAATTTAAGTTAAAGATACCAAGTAGGCAGTTGAATATATGAATCCAGAGCTCAGAGAAGATTAGGCTAAAAGTAAAGATATAGGAAGCTGTCGCAGGAGGCGTGTGGAGAGAGGAAAAAACTGTTGTCACAAAGTGTTCTCTTATTTCTTTACAAGAAAATATTTTTGGATTACTGGATATTGTTAAGTGCCCATTTATTTTTGCTTAAGTTTTATGATCTCAAACCTCAGTCAGTTGGGTTCTAAGATTTTTCTCCAGCAACATTCAGCTGCTTGGGTGACAGAAAGCATGGAGAAGATGAATGGAGAAGAGCTCAGATGTTGGGGAAACAGGGAGCTTCTTCAAAGAAAAAAAAATAGGAGGCAGAATTCATTTGCAGTGCACACAGGGGAAAGAGTGGGAATCATACTGTACACACGGATTAAAAAAAGACAAATTCACCCAATGGCATACAGCAAAGTGCACCAGCCCCATTCACCCCATCACCCCCAGTCGCCAGAGGCAACCCCTTTTAACTAGCTCTTTTTTAGTTCTTCCAGTGGTCACCTTCCACTAGTTCTAAAAAGGCTTACAGCCATTATTTCCTGGTTTTTCGACTTTAGACACTGTCTGTGGATTTACGATGTCACAAATTAGGATTTTGCTCACTTAACACTTCTCCATCTTCCCTCTCTTCTGATTTTATTATTTCATTATTTTCCACTGCAGTTAAACCTTTCTAGTTTCTGCAATTACAGACTATCTCTTGAATCCTCACCTGTGAGATGAGATGAAGATACTGGCCCTCACCTGTCCCTAATATCTCCTTTCTCTCTTCTATTTCTCCAGCTTTGTCATCTATTTATAATTGTATACTCTTAAGGTTGATAACATTTCCTTTCTGGTCTGCAATTATACAGGTTTCTCTGCTATACAAAAGTCGAGCATTCCTGTGAAACCTTTTGTAAGCCAAAATGGCAAAAAGAGAAGAAGCAATTACCGCAGGACACATCTTGCTAACGGACCCACAAAATAAATCAAGATAGAGGCACAGATGTTCACAGACACGGTTCACAGCTACGGCAGCTCAATGTTAAGATGCTGAGTGTCGTTCTGGGGCAGGAGCTTGGCGGGGCCGCTCTCACTGCTCTGGGTGTGGCTGCCTCTACACTGGCTCGCTCGCTACAAAACAAACGCTGAATGCTACTTTCGCTTCTTGCCTTTTTTCCATTAAAAGCGAAAATCCTCTTCAGATTTCTGAAGAGGAAATCAAAAATAGGTACTAATGTAGGTCTTTCATAAAAGCAAAGTGTAAAGCGAACTTTCAAAAAGTGGAGATTACCCATAGTTAAGTCTTCATGCTTTAACTACAGATTGATCTTAAACAGTGAAAGCCAACAAAACCAATAAAAGCATTAATATCATCATGATAAAAATATTATACAAAAGCCAAGTCCTGTCCCTTTCTAGGATTCACTAACTGCTCAAAACGATGACACATTTTAGCTTGATTCCTGTTAAGACAAGAATACTTGGTCTTAGAGTTCCTCTTTTCTTATTGGTGAAAAACATGCCCTCTTCAGTTATTTCTAGTATCTTCCAGTTTTCTACTCATTCTAACCACTGCTTGGAATTCATTCAATTCTTCTTGAAGCTAGGGAATAAACTTAAAAAAAATACCAACCTTAGACACTTACTTGTTCCCTTTAGAGAGTATGACTTTCCCCCTATGGAGAAGGTTTTATATTAAAAATAATTTCAAAAAAATGAGAGAAAAGAAAATGAGAAATGTCACCCACAATCCAATCAACATAACACAACCATTTTTATTTTTGCATATTACTTTGAGTCCCTGTCCACTGTAAGCATATTTAACATAGTCACAGTTCAATCACTATGTATTTACTTTTGTAGGATATAGCCAGCTTTCACAATGATCCCCTTTAATGGCTGTGTAACAGTCCACTAAATAGATATATCATAATTTATTAAACCCACTTGGGAAGCGATACAAGATGTGGTTAAAGTATAAGCTCTGCAGTCAGAAAGACCTACATCAAGTCCAAACTCTACTGAATCACCACAGGAATCAGCTGGTGGATTACCTCAATAGCTTTCATTCGTCCAACACTAATTACCAGTGCCACCCTCCTATGTTCCAGGCTCAACACTAAGCACTGAGTATGCAAGAGTGTACACTGAGACAGGATCTCTGCCTTCAGAAACAAACAAGATAGATATATAATTTCCAACCATGTTAAGGGCTATAAAGAAAAAAAAAACACTAAGTGTGAGACTGGAGTGCCTTGAATTCCCATCCACAGGAAGAGGATATACTACCACTGAGAGCTGTTACAAGGATTAAATGATAATCCATGTACAGTATTTGGCACCATTCTTGGTACACAGTAGGTACCCAATCTATATTAACAATATCACTGCCTGGGATAAAGAGAGAACACCAAAGCAGGAAATACCATCCTCTCAGTATACTCTTTCCTCTGTCAATATAAATCCTATACTTTTTCAGGTTTGAGTTAACTGCTAGAAGTTTGATGTGGGTCTTTTTTAGATCCATTTCTCTCCTTATTATGTTCAAGTTTTCTTTTACCTCCCTGAACAAACTGAGTATATTTGTAATAGCTGTTTTAACATCCTTATCTGCAATTCCATCATTTGTCTCATTTCTGGGACTGTTTCTACTGCCTGTTTCCTGTCTGGTTATGGGTCATGTTTTTCTATTTCTTAGCTTGTCTGCTAATTTTTGATTGGATGCTAGTCTTGGATTTCATGTTTTGGGGAGCTGGATTTTATTGTATTCCTTTAAATATTATTGGGGTTTGTTCAGGATTAGCTACTTCAAATAAATCTGATCCTTTCAAGGTTTGCTTCTAAGCTTTGGTAGGTGGGTCCAGAACAGGCTTTTCTCCAGGGCTAATTTGGCCTCACTCCATGCCTTGTCATCAGGTCTTTCTACTCTGATTAGTGGGAATATGAACTATTCCCAGCCTTGTGCGAACTCCAGCAATTCTTCCACCTGCTAAGTTCTAACAGTTCTCCATAAAACGTGCAGATCAGTACTCAACCAAAGGCTTGAGGGGACCCCTTGCAGCTTTCCAGAGCTTGCTCTCTGTGCAGCTCCCTCCTCTCCTATACTTGACCTCCTCACACATTCAAGCTGCCTTTGCCTCCCTGAGCTCTGAACTCCGTCTCATCAACTCAGGAAGACCATCAGATTCTTTCTGGGTCCCCCCCTCCCTGTGCTGCAGCTTGGAAACTCTCCAGGAGGTAAACTGAGGCAGTCACAGAGCTCTGTTGTTTATTTCCTTTCTCTCAGGGATCACTGTCTTGTGCTGTTTTTTGACCTATTTCTAAAACTGCTGTTTCACAACTTTGTCAGGTTTTCCAGTCACTTGAGGTGGTAAGATAAACCTGGTGTCTGTTACTCCATTATGGCTGGAAGCAGAACTAATCAAGTTTGACTTCAACTTCCACATTTTCAATGAAACTTCTCTAGACTACAAGTCCAAATAATTTTTCATTTCTCTGGTCTTTGTACCATTTACGATCTAGCATAATAACAGAGGCCCTACAGTATATTCTGTCCGTCAACACCCCACCATCCCCCATCCTACCATACAGCTTTCAGCAATGCCTGCTATCAGTTTCACTACCAGACCAAGCACCACAGGATTAAATGCAATCACATATTACAGTGGCTTGCTAGTGCCAGGCACAGTCCTAGGTGTTTGGCAGAAACAAAGAAGACACTGTCCCTAATTTCCAAGAGCTCACAGTTTGGGACAACTGAGGAATCAAATTCTCACCCATAAATCCATAACATAGTTTTAATGGGAAAAACTAAGGTTTAAATGAACCTTTAGAAGAGGGACTGCGGGTTGTCAAAAGTTTTCTTAAAGGGCCAGAGAATAAGTAGTTTAGGCTTAGAAGCCATACAGGCTCCTGTAATAACTGCTCAACTCTGCCGGTGTACCTTGAAAGTAACCACAGACATGTGAGTGAATGGGCATGGCTGTGTTCCAATAAGCTCTGTTTACAATAACAGGTGGCTGGCCCCCTGGCTGGAGTTTGCAGACAGCTTGCACCACCTTCTACAATGGCATGTCCTGTTTGTGCCATCCAGACAAGACTGATCTCAACAAGAAAACCAAGTTCTCTCAGGCAGAATTACAGACCATGTCTTTTGCACACACCACAGAACCTGTATAAACACAAGCACAGAGTAGGTGCTTACCAAGGACTTTTTCTTTTTTTTGTGGTATGCGGGCCTCCCTCTGTCGCGGCCTCTCCCGTTGCGGAGCACAGGCTCCGGACGCGCAGGCTCAGCGGCCATGGCTCACGGGCCCAGCCGCTTCGCGGCATGTGGGATCCTCCCAGACCGGGGCGCGAACCCGGTTCCCCTGCATCGGCAGGCGGACGCGCAACCACTGCGCCACCAGGGAAGCCCCCAAGGACTTTTAAATTTACTCCATTTGACATTTGAAGGGTTCCCTTTATTTCACTCAAAATTGCTTCCAACAGTAAAGAAATCTACACTTACTATGATTTACGGAAAAAAATGAATGCCTAGTGCATAAAATACTCTAAGATGATAAAACAAACAAATGTTGATGATCCTGACAACTTAATTTCATTTTGTAAATAAGTCAAGGTTGCTATACTTAAAAGAACCAGCTGTGAGGACGATCCATGCATCCCAGTGATGTGGACATGGTCCAAAAACTACCAGACTTCTTTGAGAATTATCTAAAGAAAGAGTTCACAAGCACATTAAAAAACTGCATCAAAAATAATTTTCAATTGTCAAAATTAAAATCTATCCAGAAAAGACAAAGGGAGCATGTATTTTTCACACTGTTCAATCAAAAAGATAACCTCACAAAACAAATTCTAAATGTTTAAATTTGTTTTCATTGTTGCAAAGTATGTATGTATATATATGCACACATACACACCCATGTGACTGGTGTGAAAAGAACAGTATCCTTAATGGGTTTATTCCAGCAGGTTTGTTTAACAAGATTTGTCTTATTACTTTACAGTCACACTTTGTTCAAGATGGAGGGAGTCTTGGAAGCCATCTAATCGAACGTTCCTTCAAATGAAGGATTTCCCTTTTGTAATATTCAAAACAACGCTCTGTAGTTTGTTCATCTCTTAAAACTCAGTCAGAATTGAACATGAACTAAAGGTGTGCTTGGCCTATAACGAAGTGTGACCAGTGCTACCCAGGATCCAGATGCTCAAATGCATGCAAGATTAGAATGAGCTCCTCAGTGAGCACTCACAGCCTTTGTCCTGTGACATGCAGCTCTAAGCCTTATCCTCCCCTCAACTCCCGTCCCTGCAGCTAATTTTTTTTTAACCCAAATCAAGACTACATATTCATTCCTATTAACTTTTTTCTTAGTTTCAGCCCACCATTCCATATACTGAGATCCTAAGGATCCTGTAGTCCAATATTTCAGTTAAATACGTCATGTCTTTATCAAAATCACTGGCACAACAATCAAAGAACTTCACAATGTGAAGAATAACAGGAGGAAAAATGGAAGGCAACAAGTATAGACAACAGTTTGCCATAAAGAGAAACAGAGAAATGGGATGGCAGCAGGATGGATATTTGGTGGGGAGGTCAAATGTTCAAATATATATATTCAAATATTTATATGCTAATGAACCATCCAAAAGCAAAGGAAAAATACAGTATGTAAAAACATTTTCTAAATTGTTAAATTCTAAATTATTAAAATTCAACACAAATATAATTTATCATATATTGCTTGGTCATCTAATTCATATCAAAATTTGGTTTTTAGAGCCTCCAGCTCCTGAATTCTCTTTCCTTTCAGGGTCTCTGCTTCTAGGATCACACTTACTTTTTCTCTGAATATTTTGAAATCTCTAACTATACCCAGTAGCCCCTGCCTTTGCCATTATGAAATTGAACATCACATGGCCCTTTTCATCCAAGATCTTGTTTCCACATCAATCGCCTTTACTCAGAATTTTCAAAACCAAGTTCAGGCTTAATGTATTCATCCAATAGAATCACATAAAACATAAGAATCTAAGATTTTTAAAAAAATGTTATTTTATCCCTACAGTCAGCAAGATGGCCAGAAAAAGTTTATTATTTGGTAAAATTGTTCTCCAAGGCTGTAACATCCAATCCTGTCATTTCTAGGCTAAGTGGCCATTACCAAATTCTTCCCACCAGCACATCTGCATACAAAATGACATCATCAACAACAGGGCCTTCTCCTCTCCCAACCCCCATGCTAGGGTCAAACAAAAAGTTAGTGTGCACACACATAAAGCACATTTACAATGTCCACTGCACAGTAAATGCTAGCTACTTTACATTTGTTTCCAGATCTAAGCTCACCCTTTGAGTAAGTAGTAAGAAAGCAACCATGAACAACCACGATCTGTACATAAATACAAGGTGTGTTCTTTCAAAGTCCATTTCTAAAAATGAATTCTTTATCAGTTAAAATATGAAATTTGTTATCACCAAACAAATGAATCTCCATTTACATCTATTTAATGATAAAGAATATATTTTCAAAGTACACTTGTTTATGAAATATTTTATAAAGTTTAAACAGTTTACAAAATGTACTTTAAAAATACTAAAGCATCTAAGGAAAAAATAGCCAATTTGCCCTTTAAAGATATAAGACAAATAAATCTTGCTCAGTAATTCATACATGCCTAATCAATAGAAACAATGCAAAATAACAAGAAAGGTTTTTACTTTCACAAACCAAGTCATAGATTTAAAATGAGTCATCATGTTAAGCTCTAGGAAAACGTAAAGTTATTTTGTAAAGTTATTTTGTCTTTATGTTCATTTCTACCAAACATTTGTCCTCAAAATGAATTTTCATTAATTTCCCATCTATTGACCACAGCTGTTTTTTTTGCCAGGAATTCTGTCTCATAACTGTTTTTTGTAATTTGAACATCACTTTGTTCAGTGTCAACACACAGTAAATTTTCAATAAACGTGTTAAGAATCAAACTATAAGAGCATAAGAGTCAGAAGGAATGCATAATTTTTTCTAAAAATACAAAAATTTGAGACTCACTAAATCAAGAATAACAATGTGAAATACTCAAATATTACTCAAATTTTAAACCATTTTCTTTCTTTTTCTATTTGAGGTTTAACTGACATAAGCCATTTTCTTAAACAGGAAAAATTTTAACAGATTTCTACCACCATGCTTGTTTTTAAAATACATTCCTGGGACTTCCCTGGCAGTCCAGTGGTTGGGACTCTGCATTTCCACTGTGGGGGGCAGGGGTTCAATCCCTGGTCGGGGAACTAAAGATCCTGCAAGCGCATGGCGCAGCCAAAAAAACCAAGAAACAAAAAGACCAAAAATAAAATACATTCCTAAATTCCTGCTGCAAAAGCACAAAAATGTCTTAGATTTCATGTTAATCCATCGGTTTAGAAATAATTTACAGGTAAACTGACATAAAAACCACCACTAGACTGTGAGCTTCAGGACGAGGAGAGAGATTTGTTTTGTTCACTGCTGTGGCCCCTCCCTCTGCCCCAGTGCCTTGGATGGTGGCTGGTACCAGTAGGTTTTCAATTAGTATTTGCTGGATTGAAAGAACCTATGTGTGCAGACCCCTTAGTACAAAGGCAGACCCAAACCTGCAGGATCCCACCAACACCATGAGAAAACATGGAGCAATCTCATGCTGTGCAGATACAAATTGAGCCTCAAGAGAACAGAGGACAGGAAGAGAAGACAGAGGCACTCAGGGGAACTGACTGCAGACTCAGTTTCCAAACACTGCTCCAATGTATTCACATTGATGACGTGTTTAAACTCCACCAGTTTAGAGATTCATTTAGGTTAACAAATCTCCTCTTGTAAGAATGCAGGAATCATTTAAACTTCTCAATAACCTTATGGTGTAAATATTTCACCATTCCACTTTGCAGATGAAACTGAGGCTAAAAGGCCGAATTACTTTCTTAGAGTCACAAAGTACTTTCCCAGTGTCACACAGTTTATGTACAGCATGACTCAGAACCTTTAATCCTTTAATGCTACCTCCTCGTTGACAGGGGAATAGGACTAATCTTTACCCACACATCAGTGCCCAATACCTTTCTATCCAAACACCTAAAACAAGTTTTCTTAAAGATGGAGCTTTTGTTTGGAGTGACAGGCAAGCAACAAGTAGTTTCAGAACATGGATCACTTATGAGGTAAGTATCTAAAGTGAGGATCATGGATTTGGGGTGCCTGGGGGAATCAAGCCCCAAAGCAAACCACAGATTTCAAAATACTGCACAGGGCCAGCTCTTGCTCTAGAACAGTTTGCCTCTCTCTCTTCCTCTTCCTCCCCTTCCACGTGACCCTCACAGATCTCAGCACCAGAAAATAGACTACCATTGTCAGTGCCATAGTTTGGCAACATTATGTGTCCCAACCACAGTGACTGGCACAGAACAAGCAAGCAAATATTTACTGAATGAACCAAAGGCCAAAGTTGTTTCTGTGGGCAAGGTGGGACCCTAACTGCCTTTTTCAACAAAGTGGAGATGAGAAGTGTACCCTAACACTTGATTATTGGTGTAAAAATGAACTTTTAAAAGGCAGGTGTAAACTGGGGACAGGCTACAGTCAAAGCCTTACCTGATTCTTCTTCCTCAGCTAGATTGCCTCAAAGAATAAAACAGCTTAGCACGTTAGCATTCAAATACAGATCTCAGAAGGCGCATGATGTTTTAATATTTTAGAGTATAAAACCAAACACCATTACTTTATTTAGGTTGCCTAGTTTAGGTCATCTTAACATGAATAGCAGCTTAAAAAAAAGTCCCCTCAGCATTCTCAGGGTGAGAGTGGGTGGGGGCTGAGAAGAATAGTAGGCATTTTTCCAAAAAGTTTGCTGTGGGCCAAAAAACAAAATCATACTCCACAGTGTGGGAAAAGTTTCCTTTAAAACATGACCAGAAATTTATACAAATATATGCTTTATACCAAATAATTAAACAGAGCCTATGATTATAGGAAGACGTAAGATTAAGCCAAACGCTTCAGAGACAACTCTCGAAAATTTCACCTATTTCCCCTTTGGTAGACTCCCGTGACCTGAAGACTTGGCTACAGGTTCCAATTGGTATTGGATTCTTCATAACGTGTGATTTTCAGGCGTCAAATTACAGTAAAGCTGGTGGGGCAGAATAACAGCCAAAAGCAACAGGGAAGATGCCCACTTTTCTCCTCCACCCTCCTCTCACTTGCCACTTAAGAAAAACGGCACGCTTCTACATTAGAAAAGGGCCTCATCCTTCGAGATTCAATGCAGCGCTAAGTCTGTGATTTCGGGAACGAACCTGCGGATTCCGAAATACAGGTTAAGACCTCATCCATCATGAACTAGTTTTGCGCTCTTCCACCACCTCCTTTGTCTGAGCTGTCCCTGCAAACTCGCAGTTCAATGCCTTCCTGTAAACAAGCTAACTAAACCAAAAGGAACGTTCTAAGTCTTTCTCAAAAGAAGAACCCAATAACGCGTCTGAAGCCTCATCCCAGCAGTGAGCAAGCGGGGGTGCACACGACGGAAACCTCGACCCTGGGGCCCCCCGCCGAGCTGCGCGACAATCCGGGCCGGGGTGGGGGCGCCGCGCTCGCCGCCCCCGCGCCCAGGCTGCGGCTCCCGCGGGGCCAGGGATCGGGGACCATCGCCCGTCGCCTCGCCACGGCTTCTCTCTCCGCTGCCAGGCACTCACCTCCGTGGATGGGCAGCGGCGCCAGCACCTGACCGCGGACCTCGGCCTTGGGCGAGTCGAGCCCGTAGCGCCCGCGGTCGATGCGGAATGTGAGCGGGGCGCCGCGGCCGGGCTCCTGCACCGTCACGTTGATGAGCGCCGTGTAGTACTCCTGGCTCGCGTTGTCTGCCCGCGCCGGCCACAGGCTGCAGGTCAGCAGCGCGAGCGCGGCGAGCCGGGCCGGGCCCGCCCGCGCCGCACCGCTCATCGTCCCTCCGGCCGCCGCCGCCGCCGCTGCTCTCGGACCGGGCTCCCGGGCCGGCGCCGAGAGGCGGTGCGGGCGCGGCCGGCGCGGCGGCAGGAACACACGCGCGCGGCCGGTGCAGGGCCGGGCACGAGCACGGCCCTCCTCGGTGCCGCGGCCCTGCTGCTCGCCGCCCTCACGTCCGCGGCCCGCCCGCGGGGACGCGCCCATGGGCCCCTTCGGCGAGGACGACGGGTCAGGCCGCGCGCGGTCGTCTCCTCCGGGTCCCTCCAGGGCCGTGGGGGCGGGCCCTCTCCATTCCCCGGGGCCGGTCCCGCCGAGTGGGGGCGCCTCGCAAGGACACGACAGGGGTGGGAGATGCGCCCGAAGGAGGGTCTCTGTAGCACAAAGTCCCGGTCGCCTAGCTGCCGCCTCAGGCGCGCGCTCGCCACCGCCCCGCCCCCTGTCAGCCGGGTGGCAAGGCGCAGGCTTGGGGCTCAGCCCCGCCTCCATACGCATGCGTGCGAGGGCCTGTCCGCTCCCGCCTGCCTGCACGAGGGCCCTAGGAGGCCCCGGCACTTTCTTAACCCTCGCCCTGCCGTGTTTATACGTCAGGCGTGATGCGCCTAGGATCTGGGGCCTGGGGGCTTTCCAAGGGCCTCTGGAAGAATTTGAGATGAGGTTACAAAAGAAAAAGAGCTAAAACTTTAAAATTAAAGATTAAATGTCTATGGGGTTTCACATTTCAACTGGTCAACTCCAAGTCATATAATTGGCATCACGGGAGGGAGGATGGTTCTGTGCAAATAAGAGTACAGGGGCTCACTAGGCCCGGATCTTTAAGGACATGTGAGTTATTAGGAAGGACCTCTACAGACTAGATGAAACCTCCAGAGGCCCTTGGACAAGGCGGAGACTGTGGTGAGACTTTCTCCCCACCCCGGACCCCCCAGCACACACACTACCCTATACACACACACACACACACACACACACACACACACACCCCGTGTCAGTTAAGCTGTGCACCCTTCTAAAGCATAAATGAAAGGAAAGGGTAGGTCTAGACTTGGGTGTAGCTGAATTCAGGAGCTTATATGATATTGGGCAGCATACTCATCATTGCCATGAAGCGGGGAGGAAGGATGGCATCTTCTGACTAGCCAGGCCTGGATCTCCTGCCTCCTATAGTGGAAAGGGGGTGGAAGTCATCCTTGCTCAACCAACTGTACTGAGAATCCCAGAGAGAGGCTGCTTCCCGAAGGAAAGCTGAGGCATATTTTCCAGGGAAAGGGTATGGATGTAGTGCAGGCCAACACATCAGATGTCCACTGGTGCCTTTGTATCAACATTCTTAACAATTTCTCCCTTCAATTCCTTCCCTTCCATCCCCACTACCTTTGTTTGTCTAGTCCATGTCCTGTCCTGAGACTGCGTTTTATTTACTTGCATACAGGAAGTAACCAGGCCACCATCCTAGGCCCTGTACTGAAAGAGGACTCTGCTCTGGCCCTCTCACAGCTGGACCCCTCTCACAGGGCAAGGAGTCCTTGGAACCAAGGTACCTCTGCTCAGGCACCTGAGACCTAGGAATTCCCTTTCCAAACAGCCCTGGGCCTCTTCGGGCCTACATGGTAGGGCTCTTTGTGGTAGGGGTCTTCTTACCCTGCTCCTATTACTTAACATGCTGTGGCCTGCCCCTGCTTGAGAAGCTCATGCCCCCTACTACCGTGCCCTTACAAGGGTCTTTCAAAGTGTGGGGTGCTCTTGCCCCCTGGAGTGAGAAACAATTATAGAGACCCACAGACGCTACCCTGTTAAGTCAGTTGGGGAGAAAGTAGGTCCCTTTCAAGCTCTCTTTTGGCCCTTCTGAATTTGTCAAGGAGAAAGTTGGATCTAAAGTGCTTTTAACATGATCCCCCTTCAAACAAAGTGGGATGAGGTCTTCGCGCACAGCTTCAGCAGGCACCAGCATCTAGAGCAATGTTAACAACAACCTGCATTTGGAGTGTAACTGTCTTTAATTTTATGGAGACCTTTCCATTAGGGCAAGAGATTTTTCATTTATAAGTAGTGATACAAAGCTACCTTTAAAAAAAATTGTGGTAAAATACACCTAACATAAAATTTATCATCATAACCATTTTAAGTGCACAGTTCAGTGATATCAAATACACTGACATTATTATGCAACTGTCATCACCATCCGCCTCCAGTCTCTTCTCATCTTGTAAAACTGATACTCTGTACCCATTAAACAATAACTTTTCCCTCCTCCCAGCCCCTGGGACCACCATTCTATTTTCTGTTTCTACCAATTTCACTATTCCACTCATATAAGTGGAATCATACAGTATTTGTCCTGCTGTCACTAGCTTATTTCACTTAGCATAATGTCCTTCAGGCTCAGTCATGTTGTAGCATGTGTCTGAATCTTTCCTTTTTAAGGATGAATAATATTCCATTGTATGTATATACCATACTTTGTTTATCAGTCTGTCAATGGACACTTGGATTGCTTCAACCTTTCGACTATTGTGAGTGGTTTACCAGAATGCCACTGGTTCAAATCCCTGCTTGGCTACATGTCAACTGTGTGACCTCTGCAAGCTCATGTTCCCTCTGAGGTCAGTTTCCCTCTGTGAAGTGATACGAATGACCTCTCCCTCTATAGTCCTGAGAGCTACAAATCAGATGATGGGTACCTGGAAGCTATAGCTGCTGCAGTCACCCCATTTCCCTCTGACTTGCTACTGGAGGCACAGGGACTTGTGAAGGGTTTGAGTGGCTGCCTGGGTGAGGACTGCAGTGCTGCCCTCCCACAGCCATTACCCAGAACAGACTGTCCCGAACGGATAGACTCTCAGGCTGGTCAGTGTCCTGTACACTCAGGCACTGGGAGCCCCACTGCAAGCAGAGGCACAAGGTAACAGCATTTTATTTAGAAAAATGTAAAATACATTTGTACTGGTAATCCAAAACTCTTAATCTTTCTTAACTAAAAACTTCAAGTATAAGAAAAAGTTGGAGGATGGCACAGTGAAGCCCTCTACCTCATCACTTGGGTTCAACCAGTGTTAACATTTGGTTGCTTTACCTATCACTTTTATTTTTAAATTGTTTTCCTGAACCATTTTATGACCCTTTGGGCTGTTCTTCTATATTACCACGACCAAAACAATGAATAGTAATTGTGTAAAATAATCCATATCTTACCCTATTCAAAGGTTCCTGAACCTCTAAAAATCCCCTCTGACCCCCATGTTTTCTTTGAATGGGATCAAATGAAGTTTCTGCATTGGGTTTGGTTATGTCTTTTTCTAGAAATTCAGACTTTGAGGTCACAGGCCCAGCTCCAGCAGATCATAAGAAGTAGATGGCCGTCCTGCAAATTTGAGCTTGTGTCCTACCCCAGATATACTACTTAGAGTTCACCAGAAAATATACTGCATTTTCTGCCATTGTCTTGTCAATAATATGAATACTATTGTTTCATACTTTTCTGTGTGGACACTTAAGTTATACCACAGTTACTGTAACTTTCCTCATTTTTAATATACCAAGAACCTCAAAAAATGGAAGTGACCCAGGGTCTTCTCACCTCCAAAAGGGCCACTAGGCGAAGGAAGTGGCAGCCTTCCCTCCCTTTCCTGGTGGGGTGGTGTCAGGGAAGTAATGGTGGGATGTGGGGAGTGAGGGCCTGCCACACTGGCAGTCCTCTGAGCCCAGGGCTCATAGGCCACCTCCATGAGAGTGGGCCTGGCATCGGATCAGGTGATGCTATGAAAATCCCTGTAGACAGAGGAGTGATGAGAGACAAAACGGCTCAGATCTGGAACCTGTAAAGGTCCTGAGTCCAGAATTTAGTTCTCCTGAGGACTCTCAAACATAGGGATTGTATGCCCATTCTGCAGATGAGGAGACTGAAGCTCAGAGAAGTGAGATTTTTGCCCAGTGAACTTGTCCCAGCTAATGAGGTGGTGTCCCTGGGGTGGAGACCAGTCTTGGCCAGCTCCAGGACCCTCACTCATTTCACTCCTGCAGGTTGGTGCCAGGCTCAGGATTCAGAAGATGCCTGGATTTCCTGGTACTTGGCCCAGGCCAGGGAGCCAGAGGCTCCTACAGGAATTTGGGTGGGGCCTGGGGCTGATGCTGAGTGGGCACAGGCTGCTGGGGTGGGAACCTTTTAGCAGGATTGAAGGCATCACCTCGTCCTTTGTCAAGATTTATTTGGCCAGAGTGACGAATGACTGAGAGAGGAGACGCCAGCTGGGCTGAGCTAGCCTGGGCGGACCAGCCCTCAGGTCTGACTGCTGGTCCTCAGGCTGACCTGGGGTGGTGGTCCCTGGGATCCCTAGGGCCCCTTGCCAGGGGGCCTGGCTGTATCTGGAAGGGCCCTCTGTTCACAGGCTGGAGAGATGTGTACAGAAAGAGACTCTTTTGGAAAGCTGTCTGGTGAAGGCAAGGCAGCAGGGCCAGTCTCAGAAAGGACAACACCCAGCCAACTCTGGGAGTTCCTCAGTGGGAACAGAGGGGTGGCTTCATCAGGGCGCAGCTGTTGGGCTAAGTCAGCGTTGCATCCCTTCAGGAAGAAAGCATCTGACTGGTTTAGTTTGAGTCAGGTGCCTACACCTTGATCCTAGTAACTCAGGGCACCTTGACTGTCAGCCTGCCAAGGGAACATCAGTGGAGGAGAAATAGCCCCCAGAGCTGACATAGCCCAATGGCACAGGAGACAAGGGCAGCTCTGTCTGCTGCAAGAAAACCACACAGGCTGCTTGATCCTACTTCCTGCCAGGTGAATGCCGCTGGTTTCTTCCAGAAGTAGAAGTGGGGTCTCAAATCTTTCTCTTCAGACCTGTCATCCAGCTGGGAGGCCGTGCTGCTTCCATTTATTTGTGATCAGCTCCAAGACTAATATTAGAGTCCCAGCAGCTTTTCTCTGTCCCGGGGATTCAGGTGGATTAGTACAAAGCAAAGTGCCAGTCCAGAGCTGACAACAGCCTTCATGCTGCTTTTAAACCAACGTGCAACACAAGAAAAATAAAACTATGTGCACAAAGATGTTTATTGCAGCATTAACTATATGGGCAAAACGTTGGAAATAAGCTCATTTATTTGTTAAGCAAATTATGGTACAACAAATTTGAGGATGATTATGCAGCTATTAATATATTGAACAAGTTGTAGCAATGTGAAGAATGCTTATGATGTACTGTTGAGCGCAGACACAGAATACAAAATAAATCTCTGGTTGTCACTCTGTAAAATAAGTCCACATGTGTGAATAAGGCCAAGAAGGTAATCGTTTTTACTTTACATTTTTTTTTCTATTTTCAAAATGTTGTGTTCCTTTTGCAATGATAAAAAAGCTGTCTCTGATGACCCATCAAGAGACCACTGAGGAACCTATTAGAAGTAGTGGGATTGTGGAGCCAAGGGTAGGGAGATTGTGCAGTGTTGGGCTGGCAGAACTGGGGTGGGGGAGCTGTGGCTCTCAGTGACCCTCAGTCAAATTCTCCTTCACAGGCCTAATACTCTCTATACATTGAATGATTCTATCCCCAGCCCTTGGGGATAGACATAAATTTGGTCTATTGACTGTGTGCATCTTTGCTGAAGATAAATCTCACATTATTGCAGCACATCGGGTATGAATGCAGGCAATATTCCTATAAGCCCTTACTCAAAAATTGTGCCAGTTTGTTTTTAATGTTGTTACTGAAGGCAGGGGGGAGCAGCTTGTTACCCAGGCTGGAGTCACAGTTGGATCTCCTTCCTGCCAATCATTTTTGCCCTAGGAGACATTACCAAAAGGTGGAGAACACATCTCCCAGTGAAGCATATGCCCCCTGGTGGGTGAGAATCTCCTAAGAAAGTTTGGGGTGGGGGTATCCAGAGCTGCTCAGATGTATGAAAAGAGATCCTACCTGTGGAGGATGCAGGGCCATGGGGAGAGCCAGGAGACTGCATGCCAACTTGGGGAATGGGTGACAGGTGCTGTGAGGTATCACTCAGTGGCCATTCCAGCCCCTCCTCTCTTGCCTGACTCCACCGTAGAGGCTATAGGAGGTAAAAACTCAGTTTTCCTGTACGGGCGTCCATCCATCCATTCATCTATTCACTCCTTCATTAAGCTCATTTTGACTGAGAAGCAGTTCTAAGAACTTGGAATACGTAAGCGAATAAGGATCCCCTCCCTCAGGGCACATTCCAACCAAGATGCATTTCTGGCTAGTGTCTTGGGAGGGACGGTCTGCTGCTGCCACATCTTACCCTTTCTCCTGCCCACATGGAATCATGAGGATGGAAACCACACACTAAGGGTGGTGGAGAAGGGAGGGTGAAGGAGCCTGAGTCCTTCTGTATTCTTTTGTGCTTCTTTTTTAAACCACTGTGTGGAAGATTTCCCATTATTTGTATCTGAAAGCAGCCCTCACTGATATTGAGAAAGCGGGAGCGCAGAAAAACTCTATGCCTGGCCTCTGGATGTCTTGACATCCTGAAGACAAATCTCGCCTGTCCCGCTCATCTTAGAAGACTTTTAAATTAGGCCTTCTGACTGAGGGGACCCAACTCTAAGAATGAAGAAGGAGTAAGGATTTTGGGGTATGAGTGAAGAGGGCAGTTGGGGCGGACCCCACAACAGCCTGGTGGCCCTGTAGGCATGGAGTGGTATGTACTAGTTGGGGCCATTTTAGTTGCAAATACCAGAAATCCAGCTCATTATTGAGGAAAATTTATTTGGTCACTTATGAAAAGTCTGGGCATGGTCTAAGCTCAGGCACAAGTGAAGCTAAGAGGTCAAATGATATCATCAGAGCTGGGCTTCCTCTGACCCACTCTCAGCCTTGCTCTCTTTTTGGTTGCCTTCATTCATTCTCAGGTGGGCTCTCCCCATATGGGTACAAGATGACCTCCAGCAAGTCCAGGGGGAACATTCTGTTTTTTCAGAATCCCAGAAGGGCATAGCAGGACAGAAAATTCTTTTCTTTCTCAACGGATTTTCCATTCTATATTCTGAGTCTCATTGGTTTGTCTTACGCCATGAGTTCACCACTGAGATGGCCGTTGTGACCAAGTGGATAAATGCTCTGACTGGCCAAACCTTATCACATGGGCACTCCTGGAGGCAGACATGGGGTCCCTTCGACACAACCCCATGGACTGAGAATGGAGCCTGTGGTACAGTAAAAAAATAAGTATTTGGTATTTGCCCGTGGTTCCTGTCACGCAGCCCCTAAAACCATGGCATCTACAGAGTGATAGAGTGTCTTCTGTATGCTAAGGAGATGAGGTGGCTGGGAGCCCCTAGATAGCTTCAGGCATAGGGGCTTGTTACCAGAAAGACCAAGGCATGATTAGAGGGTTGGAACACTTAGCCCCACCCCCCAATCTCCAGTGAGGAGATTGAGTTAATCACCAATGGCCAACCTTTCATCAATCATGCCTATGTATTGAAAGCTCCATAAAACTACTAAACAACAGAGTTTGGAGAGTTCTCAGGTTGATGAACACATTGAGGTACTGGAAGGGTGGCATGCCCAGAGAGGGCATGGAAACTCCACACACCCTCCTTCCCCATATCTTGTCCTCATTTCTTCCATTTGGCTGTTCCTGAGTTGTATCCTTTCATTTATTTATTTTATTTATTTATTTTTGGCTGCATTGGGTCTTCGTTGCTGCACGCGGGCTTTCTCTAGCTGCGGTGAGTGGGGGCTACTCTTTGGTGCGGTGCGCGGGCTTCTCATTGTGGTGGTTTCTCTTGTGGTGGAGCACGGGCCCTAGGCACGTGGGCTCAGTAGTTATGGCTTGCGGGCTCTAGAGCACAGGCTCAGTAGTTGTGGCGCATGGGCTTAGTTGCTCCGTGGCATGTGGGATCTTCCCGGACCAGGGCTTGAACCTGTAGTCCCCTGCATTGGCAGGCGGATTCCCAACCACTGTGCCACCAGGGAAGCCCCCATCTCCCAATTTTGAATTGAGGTCAGTTCCAGTATAGAACTGTGCAGAGAAACCATCTCTCTATCCAGAGGACTAGGAAAGGGGCCTCTGCAAGATGAAGTGTGTGTGGGAAAATCCTTGGGCTCATTTTATTTTCCTTTCTTTTTTCTACCCTGTTCCTGCCCTGAGGACAGCCTTAGTTGCAAACCTGAAATACTGTACCAACAGTGTGAAGACCTAAAGTTCCAATAGAAAACTAATATGAGCCAGAGAGTGTGGGGCAATTCCCAGAGAGGAGATAGCTGGAGGAGGGATCCCGAATTCTGTGGATGAGCAGATATATATCCCAGGCTCACCTCCAACCTGCACAGAGCAGACCCAAAGCAAAGTGGCAAAGTCTTTTAAAAAACATTTTATTTGAAATAATTATAGATTCATAGGAGGTTAAAAATCCTGTGTACCCTTAACCCACCTCACCCAGTGGAGACATCTTATATAACTTACACATGTAATATCAAAACCAGGAAGTTGACATTGGAGTAATACCATTAACTAGATACAGACCTTATTCAGATTTCACCAGCTTTTACATGCACTTGCGTGTGTGTGTGTGTGTGTGTGTGTGTGTGTGTGTGTGTGTGTAGTTCTATACAGTTTTATCCCATGTATGGATTTGTGTAACCACCACCACAATCAAGACACAACATTGCTCCATCCCCACAAATAGACCCCCTCCTGTTGCCCCTTTATAGTTGTACCCACCCCCATCCCTGTCCTCTGGCAACCACTAACCTGGTATCCATTTATGTAGTTTTGTCATTTTGAGAACGTCATATAAATGAAATCATACAGTATGTAACCTTTTAAGACTGGCTTTTTCCACTAACATAATTCCTATGAGATCCAGCCAAGTTGTGATATGTATCAATAGTCTGTTTCTTTTTATCGTTGAGCAATATTCCTTTGTATGGTTGTACCAGAGTTCATTTGACCATTCACCTGATGAAGGACATTTGGGTTGTTTCCACCTTGGGGCTATTATAAATAAAGCCACTATCGCTATGAACATTTGTATACAGGTTTTGTCTGAACATAAGTTTTTATTTCTCTGAGATAAGTGCCCAAGAGGGAAATTGCTGGGTCATATGGTAAGTGCATGTTTAGTTTATAAGGAACTGCCAAAATATTTTCCAGAGTAGCTCTGCCCCTTTACATTCCTGCCAAACAAAGCCTTTGAAAACTAAGGTGACATTGGATCTACTACCCACAGAAGATAAGACAGAACTTATAGTCTGAACCTAACCAGGACCGATTGATTGCTAAAACCATCACAACGAAAAATCATTCTCCAGAGGATTTTAACAGTACCCAGAACCTCACAACATGATATTCAAAATGTCCAGGATACAATCTAAAATTACTTGAAGTACCGATGATGAGGAAAATGTGACTAATTCTAAAGGGAAAAGACAATCAACAAAGATGCCAACCTCCAGATAACCCAAATGTTGAAGCAGCTATTATAACTATGCTTCAGGAGGTAAAAGTAATACTCTTTAAAAAAAGGAAAGATAAATATTCTCAGCATAGAAATAGAGACAACCAAATGGAAATTTTAGAACAAGAACACCCCCCTCCCCTGTATTTGAATTAAAAATTCCCTGGGTGGGATATATAGCATAATGAAGATGACAGAGGAAGTAGCTGACTTGATGGTAGAGCACTAGAAATTATCCAATTTGAAAAATACAAAGAAACAAAATGTGAAAAAAATGAAGAGCTCACAGATCATGGAACAATATCAAAAGGTTTATGACTCATGTTATTGGAGTCTCAGAAAGAAAGGAGAAAGTGATTAGTACAGAAAAAAAATTGAAGAAATAATGGCTGAAAAATCCTCAAATTTGATGAAAGGCAAACATTTCCAGATTCAAGAAGCTCAGCAAATCTCGAGGCTAAACTCAAAGAAAACCACTCTCAAAGGAAAACACATTATAATCAAGTTAATGAAAACTAAAGATAAGAATAAACCTTGAATGCTGTCTTCATGCATTGGAAGAACTAGTATTGTTAAAATGTCCATACTACCCAAAGCCATCTATAGATTCAAGCAATCTCTACCAAAATTCCAACAGTATTTTTCACAGCAAAAGTAAAAGCAATCTTTAAATTTGTATGGAACCACAAAAGAGGTTGAATAGCCAAAGCAACCCTGAGAAAGAAGAGCAAAGCTGGAGGCATCACATTTCTTGATTTCAAACTATATTACAAAACTGTAGGAATCAAAGCAGTATGATACTGGCATAAAAACAGACACATAGACCAATGGAACAGAATCGAGAACCCAGAAACAAAATCTCTCATATGTAGTTAATTAATATATGACAAAGGAGAATATTCAATGGGGAAAGGATAGTCTCTTCAATAAATGGTGTTGAGCAAACTGGATATTCATAGGCAAAAGAATGAAATTGGACCTCTGTCCTACACCACTCAAAAATTAACTCGAAATGGATTCAAGACCTAAACATAAGACCTAAAACTGTAAAACTTCTAGAAGAAAACATAGGGAAAAAGCCTTCTTGACATTGGTCTTGGCAATAATTTTTTGAATATGACGCTGAAAATGCAAGTAACAAAAGCACAAATAAACAAGTGGGTCTACATCAAAATAAAAAGCTCTGCACAGCAAAAGAAACAATAAACAAATGAACAGACAGCCTACGGAATGGAAGAAAATATTGGCAAATCATATATCTGATAAAGGGTTAATATCCAAAATATATAAGGAACTCAAACAACTCAAGAGCAAAAATGGAATATTATTCAACCATAAAAATAAGGAAATCTTGCCTTCTTCAACAACATGGATGGACTTGAAGGCATTATGCTCAATGAAATGTCAGACAAAGAGGAAAATCATATGATCTCACTTACAGGCTTACCTTGTTTTATTGTGCTTCCCTTTATTGTACTTTGTGGATACTGCATTTTTTACAAATTAAAGGTTTGTGGCAACCCTGCATCAGGCAAGTCTATCAGTGCCATCTCTGTGTCACGTTTGGTAATTCTTGCAATATTTTACTTTTTCATTATTATTATGTTTGTTATAGTGATCTGTGATGTTGCTACTACGACTTGCTGAAGGCTCAGATGATGGTTAGCGTTTTTAGCAATAAAGCATTTTAAATTAAGGTATGTACTTTTTTATAGACATAATGCTATTTCACACTTAATAGACTACAGTATAGTGTAAACATAACTTTTATATGCACTGGGAAACAAAAACAATGCATGTAACTTGCTTTATTGTGATATTTGCCTTATTGTGATGGTCTAGAACTGAACCTGCAGTGTCTCCGAGGTTTGCCTGTATATATGGAATCTAAAAAAGCTGAACTCATAGGAACAGAGAGTAGATTGGTGGTTGCCTAGGGGGTGGGGGGTGGAGTAAATAGGGACATGTTAGTCAAAGGGTACAAACTTCCAGTTATAAGACGAGTAAGTTCTGGGGATCTATGTACAGCCTGGTGACTATAGTTAAGACCGCTAATTAAAAGTTCAAGGAGGGTTTCCCTGGTGGCGCAGTGGTTGCGCGTCCGCCTGCCGATGCAGGGGAACCGGGTTCGCGCCCCGGTCTGGGAGGATCCCACGTGCCGTGGAGCGGCTGGGCCCGTGAGCCATGGCCGCTGAGCCTGCGCGTCCGGAGCCTGTGCTCCGCAATGGGAGAGGCCACAACAGTGAGAGGCCCACGTACCACAAAAAAAAAAAAAAAAAAAAAAAAAGTTCAAGGAAACACTAAACACACTAAAATATGGTGTGTTCCCTTCCCCAACCATGTCATTGCTGTGTGCCCTGCAGGCCCTGTTTGTGCTTTCCATTTAGACCAGTGGTTTCAACACTCATTGAAAGTTGACTGAAGAACAAATGAATGAATTCAGCCCCAGGTCTTTTGACCAGCCAGCATTTCTAGCAGGATGTTGGATTTTATTCTTGTTGGAGGATGGAAGGAATGGAAAGTGCCCACTGAACTGAGAAGGCATCTGGAGACCAAAAAACAAGGCAGGTAGCTCCATATAATCCATGGAGCATTTTATTATAGGGTAACTTACTCACAGGGTGGGATTGAGGGACAACGATCCGGAAGTATTTATAGCTGCGTGCCACACCACCAAGGGGCCACTGGCACAAGGTGCTTGGAAATAGGACATACATTCCTAAGTCAAAATGTGTGAATATGGGTAACTAGTCTCATGGGCACTGGGAATAGGTCAGTGAAGCTTTTCATTGTTGTTTTGGGGACATAGAGGCCACCTGGTCCCAGTGATTATTAAGTAATATCTATTAACTAAAAAGCCCTTGATGATAAAGAGGTGACTTACTTTACAGTACAGTCGTGGGTAGGGTCAGAGAAAGGACAGGAGGAACTGTAAGTGCCCAAGATGGCGTCAGTTAGGCTAACAGCCATACAGCTCTCAAACAGATCGATCTCCAGGAAAACAGGTCCTTTCTGTGAACCTCTCAAGGTCAGAGCTCAATATACATTTTTCTCCATACCTTCACTGCCTAGTTCCATTTCCCTCACTCCCACCCCAGCTCAGATTCAGATCTGGCACAGGAAGTGTGGATCTGAGAGGGGGTGCAAGCTCCTCAGCTGTGCCTGGTCTGGGGTCATCTGTGATTTGCTTGCATGGAACCTCTTTACATAACTACCTTCTTTGATGAAAGACCCTCGAGTTTTCTTTCTGGAACACTCACTCCGCTCTTGGCTCACGTGCTTCTGGGTGAGCCCCGCCTCCTTAGGTTCAAGAGGAGCTGGTTGTCCCAGCTTGGCCAAGAAAGTCACCCCCAAGCAAAGTTGACTTGTCCTTTAGGCACAGAAGGCACAGTGTCTGGGGCCAACAATACTTCCAGGGGCTCACAGCAGTGTTTCAATTTCTCTTAAAATCAGAAGAAAAAACATGATCTTTTAGGGGTCTAAGATTATATTCATCTTCATACCAATGCAATTGTGAAATAGATTATAAAATATGTTTTATGGAGGAAGGGGCCCATGAAGGCAGAAGTCCCAGGGGCCTGAAAGTCATGATGCAGACCTGCTGACCGGCCAGCAAACAGCCCAATGTGAGCATGTGCTCCTGGCTGGTCTGCAAGGGGGTGGTGTTCCAAGATCCTTGCTGGAATTTATGGGAAGGAGGGTTGCCAAACTCATGGAGGGTCAGCTGTGAGCTACAGTTGGGAGAGGGGTTGTGCTGCCCACCCACTTGGGGAGGGTCTTCCCAAGAGGGGAACCAGGACAAGAAGAAAGAACACGCTTTTGATAGTATCGCAGGTGCAGGTGGGCCTCAAGGCATAGCTGAGCTGGACTTTCAAGTTTCTTGAGTCAAGGACTCTGGAATTTTGCTGGGAACAGTTTGTGTTGGATCCCTATTATTCACTACCAAAAGAGTCCTGGCAGATGTAGCCTGTGAGGAAATAAAGGCCCTTTTCCTTAATAAAACAGAATGCCGAGCTACTTGACTACTTTAAGATTACAGGCCTATTCAAAGTTTTCAATTTCTTGTCAGTTTTAAAATTTTCTATTTTTTAGGAAACTGCCACATTTATCACGTTGTCATTTTTATCTTTAGCATGAAGTTCTTCTTTATAATGCTCTTATTCTTTATAGTTCTCTTTACTTCTTACCAACCAACCCCTTGTTATTCCAACCCCCTCTTGTGGTTAATAATTTGTTGTATTAAATTTTTCTGTTCAAATTACTCAGTGACTTCTCTCTCCTGACTGGATTCAGACTGATACATGTGTTTTATTTTTAATTCTAATTTTATTTTATTCTTGAACAGGTAAGTGTGTCAGTCAGGATGGGCTAGGTTGTTCTGTGGTAACAAACAATGCCAAAGTTCCATTGACTTTCCAACCTTGTTTGGGCTCCATGTTCATCCCGAGTTGTTGGCAGCTTCACTACATGGACTTCTTACTCAAGGACTCTGGCTGGCAGAGATCTCACTGCTTGGACACTACTGATCTCTGGAGCAAGAGGAAGTGCATAGCACCTGTCACTTCTGCACACATTTCATTGACTAAAGCAAGTCACATGACTGCATCTAACTTCCAGGGGATGCAGAAGCGCAGTCTGATTATGGGTCTAGGAAGAGGAAAACCAGAAGGATCAGTGAACAGCACTAATGACTATCAGAATGAGACATTCATGTGGGATATATTCACATGTAATACATTCACATAGGATGCTATCACTGGGATATAGTCAAATGTTTCAGAGATCAAGCAATCCTCCCCACCAAACAGATAAGCACTTTTATTGGTTTCTGTGTAAACTTACATTTTTCATATTTCTTTATGTAAATACAAATAAATGCTTATATATCTTATCCCCTCTCTCAACATGGGTAAAATGAATATATTTACCCATTAAATATATTAAATATTAAATATATATACTATATATTCTGTTCTATAATTTGTTTTTTATAAACTTAACATCATGTCTTTTTTAGTACACAGTTTCTGCCATTTTTTACACAGCTCCCTAGCATTCTATCACTTAGGTGGCCCGCAGTTATTTTAATCAGCATCATCTATGAACTGTGGGCACCCTCTAGATGAACACTTGGAGTGTTACCAATCTTTCCTGTCATAAACAATGAGTAAAGTAAGGAATTTTGCATGTGTGCTACTGTATTAGTTTGCTAGGGCTGCCATAACAAATACCACAGATATGGTGGCTTAAACAACAGGAATTTATCTTCTCACAATTCTGGAGGCTAGAAATCCAAGATCAAGGTGACAGCAGGGTTGATTTAATTCTGAGGCCTCTCTCCTTAGCTTGTACATGGCCTTCATATGTTTTCATGTGGTCTTCCCTCCATGTGTGTCTGTGTCCTAATCTAATCTTCTTATATGGACACCGGTCATATTGAATTAGAGTCCACCAATATGACCTCATTTTACCTTAATTGTTTCTATAAAGGTCCTATCTCCAAATATAATCACATTCTGAGTTACTTGGGGTTAGGACTTCAACATGTGAATTTGGGGCAGGGACATACAATTCAATCCATAACAACTGCTATATTGGTTGGCAGCAGGATAACTGGGTCAAAGGACAAATGTAATGTAATTTTGATAGCCATTACCAAATTTCCCTTCATGGGATGCTATAATGGACCAAATGTTTGTGTCCCCTTGAATGTGATGGTATTTGGAGATGGGGTTTTGGAGTGGTAATTAGGGTTAGATAAGGTCTTGAGGGTGGGGCCCTGATCTGATGTGATTAGCACCCTTTTATTTATTTATTTATTTATTAAAAATAAATTTATTGGGGCTTCCCTGGTGGCGCAGTGGTTGAGAGTCTGCCTGCCGATGCAGGGGACACGGGTTCGTGCCCCGGTCCAGGAAGATCCCACATGCCGCGGAGCGGCTGGGCCCGTGAGCCATGGCCGCTGAGCCTGCGCGTCCGGAGCCTGTGCTCCGCAACGGGAGAGGCC
>NC_041215.1:9610841-9623556 GCF_002837175.3 Physeter macrocephalus | reverse complement strand
AAAAAAATTATTTATTTTTGGCTGCATTGGGTCTTCACTGCTGCGTGCGGGCTTTCTCTAGTTGTGTTGAGCAGGGGCTACTCTTCATTGTGGTGCACGGGCTTCTCATTGCGGTGGCTTCTCTTGTTGCAGAACATGGGCTCTAGGAGCACGGGCTTCAGTAGTTGTGGCACGTGGGCTCAGTAGTTGTGGCTTGTGGGCTCTAGAGCGCAAGATCAGTTGTTGTGGCACACAGGCTTAGTTGCTCCGTGGCATGTGGGATCTTCCCGGACCAGGGCTCGAACCCGTGTCCCCTGCTTTGGCAGGCGGATTCCTAACCACTGTGCCACAAGGGAAGTCCCACAGCGCCCTTTCAAGAAGGGACACCAGAGAGCTTGCTTTCTCTCTGTATTTCCACATGTGCACAAAGAAGAGGTCATGTGAGCACATAGCGAGATGGCAGGTATGTGCCGACAAGCCAAGAACAGAGCTCCCACCAGGAACTAAATCAACTGGCACCTTGATCTTGGACTTCCCAGCTTCCAGAACTGTGAGAAAATGAATTGTATTACTTAACCCACCCAGTCTATGGTATTTTGTTATGGCAGCCTGAGCAGACCCATTTTCCCACAAACTTGACAAGTTGTCAAGAGTGTGTTGTCAATATTATGGGTGAAAAAAATAAGCTGGTGTGATTTTAATTTGCAATTCTTCTGTTATTGGTGAGAACATGCACTGTTTCATATATTTAAGGACCTCTCATTTCTTTGTGTGTGTGTGTGTGTGTGTGTGTGTGTGTGAATTGTTTGTTCATTCTTTGCCTATCTTTCTATTAGGTTGTTTGGTTTTATTCTTTTCTATTTCTAGGAACTCTTTATTTGGCCAAGTAATAAGGGATGGTATACCTTAGGAGAAAAATGTAAGAAGGCACTCATCTAAGGGTTGGGTAAGGGAGACTTCTCTTACTTTCTTGCAAGTTTATATATGTATTTGTCAACTGTTGGGAGAGGTATGTTAAAGTCTCCCTCTACAACTTTGGATTTCTCTTTTCAGTTCTTTTAAATTTTGTTTTATATATTTGAAGCTATGTTGTTGGGTCCATACAGATCTAGAATTGTGTTATCTTACTGCTGAATTGAGTTATTTATCATTATATACTATGGTTTGAATGTTTGTATTGACTCAAAATTCATATGTTGAAATCCTAATACCCAAAGATGATGGTATTAAGAGGTGGGGCCTTTGAGAGGTATGTAGGTCAGGAGGGTGGAGCCCTCTGCCCCTTCCACTATGTGGGGACATAGTGAGAAGGTACCAATTATGAACCAGGAAGAGGGGTGTCACCAGAAGGAGACCACACTGGTACCTTGATCTAGGACTTCCCAGCCTCCAGAACTGTAAGCAATAAATTTCTGCTGTTTACAACCTACCTAGTCAATGATATTTTATTATAGCTACCTGAATGGTCCAAGATATTATATGATGTCTCTTTTTACCTTTACTAATTCTTCTTGCCTCTAATTCTCCTATATCTGACATTCGTATAGCTAGACCAAATTTCTTTTGGTTAATATTTGCCTAGTATATCTTTTCCCATCACTTAAATTCCAACCTTTTGGTGTCCTTATATTTAAGGTTTATTTCTTTTAAGTAGTGTGTGGTTGATTTTTAAAAATCTAGTCTGACAATTGTGATCTTTTACTTGCAATATTTAGCTTTTCCCTATTTAATGTATAATTGTGTTGATATCTACTATCTTATTAATCTTTTCTCTTTGACCAATTTTCCTTTTTCTCTTCTCTATTGACTTCTTTGGACTAATCAAATCTTCTGGATTATTTCATTTTATAGTTAACTATACTTCTTTTGTTTAGTCTTTTCGTAGTTAACCTAAAGAGTGCAACAAACATTCTTGTTATGCTAACACATATATATGGAATCTAAAAAAAAAAGATTTTTCTGAAGAACCTAAGGGGCAGGACAGGAATAAAGATGCAGACATAGGGAATGGGCTTGAGGACACAGGGAGGGGGAAGGGTAAGCTGGGACGAAGTGAGAGAATGGCATGGACATATATACACTACCAAATGTAAAATAGCAGGTGGGAAGCAGCCACATAGCACAGGAAGATCAGCTCAGTGCTTTGTGACCACCTAGAGGGGTGGGAGAGGGAGGGTAGGAGGGAGACGCAAGAGGGAGGAGATATGGGATATATGTATATGTATAGGTGATTCACTTTGTTATAAAGCAGAAACTAACACACCATTGTAAAGCAATTATACTCCAATAAAGATGTTAAAAAAAAAGAATGTAACAAATTACTACAAATTATCACTTTTTACCATTTCTTAATACAAATTATTCCCTTTACCTTTTCCCTATTAATGTTAGATGCTCAAAACAGTTCAATTTCATAGACTCTTCCTGAGTTTTGCATTACTGTTGGTATGTGCTTATTTCTACATGTATTTTAACTCCCACATGATATTACTTTTATTGTTTTGTATTCATTTATTTTAACCCATGTATTTACCCTTTCTGTGCTTTTCATTTCTTTTTTCAATTCTGTAATTCTCTCTGAGATTACTTTTCTTCTGTCTTAAGAACTTTATTTTGTGTGTGTGTGTGTGTGTGTGTGTGTGTGTGAATTGTTTGTTCATTCTTTGCCTATCTTTCTATTAGGTTGTTTGGTTTTATTCTTTTCTATTTCTAGGAACTCTTTATTTGGCCAAGTAATAAGGGATGGTATACCTTAGGAGAAAAATGTAAGAAGGCACTCATCTAAGGGTTGGGTAAGGGAGACTTCTCTTACTTTCTTGCAAGTTTATATATGTATTTGTCAACTGTTGGGAGAGGTATGTTAAAGTCTCCCTCTACAACTTTGGATTTCTCTTTTCAGTTCTTTTAAATTTTGTTTTATATATTTGAAGCTATGTTGTTGGGTCCATACAGATCTAGAATTGTGTTATCTTACTGCTGAATTGAGTTATTTATCATTATATACTATGGTTTGAATGTTTGTATTGACTCAAAATTCATATGTTGAAATCCTAATACCCAAAGATGATGGTATTAAGAGGTGGGGCCTTTGAGAGGTATGTAGGTCAGGAGGGTGGAGCCCTCTGCCCCTTCCACTATGTGGGGACATAGTGAGAAGGTACCAATTATGAACCAGGAAGAGGGGTGTCACCAGAAGGAGACCACACTGGTACCTTGATCTAGGACTTCCCAGCCTCCAGAACTGTAAGCAATAAATTTCTGCTGTTTACAACCTACCTAGTCAATGATATTTTATTATAGCTACCTGAATGGTCCAAGATATTATATGATGTCTCTTTTTACCTTTACTAATTCTTCTTGCCTCTAATTCTCCTATATCTGACATTCGTATAGCTAGACCAAATTTCTTTTGGTTAATATTTGCCTAGTATATCTTTTCCCATCACTTAAATTCCAACCTTTTGGTGTCCTTATATTTAAGGTTTATTTCTTTTAAGTAGTGTGTGGTTGATTTTTAAAAATCTAGTCTGACAATTGTGATCTTTTACTTGCAATATTTAGCTTTTCCCTATTTAATGTATAATTGTGTTGATATCTACTATCTTATTAATCTTTTCTCTTTGACCAATTTTCCTTTTTCTCTTCTCTATTGACTTCTTTGGACTAATCAAATCTTCTGGATTATTTCATTTTATAGTTAACTATACTTCTTTTGTTTAGTCTTTTCGTAGTTAACCTAAAGAGTGCAACAAACATTCTTGTTATGCTAACACATATATATGGAATCTAAAAAAAAAAGATTTTTCTGAAGAACCTAAGGGGCAGGACAGGAATAAAGATGCAGACATAGGGAATGGGCTTGAGGACACAGGGAGGGGGAAGGGTAAGCTGGGACGAAGTGAGAGAATGGCATGGACATATATACACTACCAAATGTAAAATAGCAGGTGGGAAGCAGCCACATAGCACAGGAAGATCAGCTCAGTGCTTTGTGACCACCTAGAGGGGTGGGAGAGGGAGGGTAGGAGGGAGACGCAAGAGGGAGGAGATATGGGATATATGTATATGTATAGGTGATTCACTTTGTTATAAAGCAGAAACTAACACACCATTGTAAAGCAATTATACTCCAATAAAGATGTTAAAAAAAAAGAATGTAACAAATTACTACAAATTATCACTTTTTACCATTTCTTAATACAAATTATTCCCTTTACCTTTTCCCTATTAATGTTAGATGCTCAAAACAGTTCAATTTCATAGACTCTTCCTGAGTTTTGCATTACTGTTGGTATGTGCTTATTTCTACATGTATTTTAACTCCCACATGATATTACTTTTATTGTTTTGTATTCATTTATTTTAACCCATGTATTTACCCTTTCTGTGCTTTTCATTTCTTTTTTCAATTCTGTAATTCTCTCTGAGATTACTTTTCTTCTGTCTTAAGAACTTTATTGAGTTTTTAGGTTTTATAATAAGTTTGTTAAGAATGAATTTCTCTTGGTTTTTTAATGCTTGAAAAGTCCTTATATCCCTCCATTTTTTTTTTTTTTTTTGTGGTATGCGAGCCTCTCACTGCCACGGCCTCTCCCATTGTGGAGCACAGGCTCCGGACGCACAGGCTCAGCGGTCATGGCCCACGGGCCCAGTGGCTCCGCAGCATGTGGGATCCTCCCAGACCGGGGCACGAACCTGTGTCCCCTGCATCGGCAGGCGGACTCTCAACCACTGCGCCACCAGGGAAGCCCTCCCTCCATTTCTTAGTTCACATAATTTCTCTGGTCAGAGAGAATGTTTCCCCTTCCTTGGAATTTCAAGTGTCAGCTGACAGCCACTACCATTTCTGCCCTGCCCCTGCCCAGCTGTCACCCAACCACTGTGAGATTAAGCTCTGTGACTGGGGATTGCCTGGGAGCTGGAATAAAAGAAAAAGAGAACCACAAAACAAACAAAAAAAATAGGGGATTTACTCTACTCTTTCTGCTCTGTAAGTGCCCTCCTTCTCATTCTTTGGTTGAGAAATACATGACTTCTCTTGAACGAACCCGTGTCCCCTGCATCGGCAGGCGGACTCTCAACCACTGCGCCACCAGGGAAGCCCCCTCCCTCCATTTTTGATGGACATTTTCTTTGGCTATAAAATTCTACTAATTATTTTGTTTCAGATGTTTCATTGTATTCTGGTTTGAGTCATTTCTGATGAGAAGTCTGCCATCGATCTTTTTGCTTCTTTGAAGGTAATGTACAGGCATACCATGGAGATATTGTAGGTTTGGTTCCAGACCACCACAGTAAGGTGAATATTGCAATAAAGTGAATATTGCAATAAAATGAGTCACACAATTTTTTTTGTTTCCTAGTGCATATGAAAGTTATGTTAGGGCTTCCCTGATGGCGCAGTGGTTAAGAATCTGCCTGCCAATGCAGGGGACACGGGTTCGAGCCCTGGTCTAGGAAGATCCCACATGCCGCGGAGTAACTAAGCCCGTGTGCCACAACTACTGAGCCTGTGCTCTAGAGCCCATGAGCCACAACTACTGAAACTCACGTGCCTAGACCCCGTGCTCCTCAACAAGAGAAGCCACCACAATGAGAAGCTTGTGCACCACAACGAAGAGTAGCCCCCGCTCACTGCAACTAGAGGAAGCCTGTGCACAGCAATGAAGACCCAACGCAGCCAAAGATAAATAAATAAAATAAATAAATTTTTTAAAAAAGTTATGTTACTGTTGTCTGTTGTGTGACATAGCATTATGTCTAAAAAAACAATTGCCTTGTGACTGGTGTCTGAAGTCCAAGGAGCGGGTCATGAGAACCTCCAATCTATAGCTGGTGGTCAGAAGCACCTTGGCTTGTGACTGGCATCTGAAAAGTTGGATGCGGGCAGTCTTGTAGGATTGAACTCTTAACCTGTGGGATCTGATGCTATCTCCTGGTATATAGTGTCAGAACTGAGTTGAATTGAATTCTTGGATACTCCGCTGGTGTACAATAATTACTTGGTTGTATGTGTGGGAAACTGTCCCCCTGCACTGCATTGGAAGTGGCTTCAGAATACCTGTTTAGGTGCTTTTAAGATTTGCTCTTTTTTTCCTTTGGTTTTCAGCATTCTTACTATAATGTGCTTAAGTGTGGTTTTCTTTGTACTTATCTTTCTGGGGTTTGCAGTGCTACTTGAATCTGTGCTTTGATGTCTTTAATTAATTTTGGAAAATTCTCAGCCATTCTCTCCTCAAATACTGCTTCTTCTCCATTTCTCTCTCCTCACTTTATGGGGCCCCAATTTTCATGTTTTCTCTCTCACTCATGTAATCCACATGTCACTAACACTGTTTTCTGTATTTTCTTTTATTTTTAAAAAATCTCTGTGCTTCAATTTGGATATGTTCTATTTGTAATAACTTGTCTCCCTGATATTCTTCATCAACTACTTCCCACCCTGAATGCTAAGGCCATTTTCCCATCAAGAGGCAAAATCTATTCCTTTATTTTCCTTGTATCTAGGCTGGGCTTAGAACCCACTTAAACAACAGAATGCAGTGGAAGTAATGTTCTTGGACTTTTCAGGCTAAATCATAAGAAATCATGCACTTTCCATTTATCCTATTGGAATGCCAATTCTGGAGCAATCTGGTGACCATGTAAGAAACCTGATTACCCTGAGGCTGCCGTGCTGTGAGGCATCCTAAGCTAATCATACATACAGAACAACCATAGGTGCTCCAGTTGATAGTCTCCACTGAGCTCAACCTTACGGTTATCCCCCAGTGTGCTAGTCATACCAGTGAGTGTGAGATTACAGAAAATATATATTCGTCTCTGCCCCCAGTTCTTGGCACAGAGCTCCTGGTACCCTTGTAATTTCCTAAGTGATTAAAACATTAGGAAACATCTCTTATTCTAATATTTGTTTTTGATCCCGTCCCTGATGCAGGACTCCTAAAACCCTTGTGAGTTTCTCTCTCTTTTAAAAAAAATAAATTTATCTATTTATTTATTTTTGGCTGCGTTGGATCTTCGTTGCTGCATGTGGGCTTTCTCTAGTTGCAACGAACGGGGACTACTCTTTGTTGCAGTGCGCAGGCTTCAGTAGTTATGGCTTGCGGGTTCTACAGTGCAGGCTCAGTAGATGTAACACACAGGCTTAGTTGCTCCGTGGCATGTGGGATCTTCCCAGACCAGGGCTCGAACTCATGTCCCTGCATTGGCAGGCAGATTCTTAACCACCACGCTACAAGGGAAGTCCCAACCCTTGTGAATTTCTAAGTGATAAAAGCACTATGATCATCTTTTGTTCTATTGAGGTAACTGTGAGTGAGCTCCTGGATGGCTCCTGGATGGGGTTGGTCACCAGCAAGACCAAGTTATGATGAGAAGCTTGAAACTTTCAGCCCCAATTCCCCACCCCATTCTCCAGAGAAGGGAGAAGGGCTAGAAACAGCTTTAATAATTGATCATGCCTATGTGAGGAAGCCTTCATAAAATCCCAGTAGTAGGAGGTTTGGAGAGCTTCTAGGTTGGTGAATACATACACACTGGGAAGGTGATGCACCCCAACTCCATGGGGACAGAAACTCCTGCACTTGGGACCCTCTCAGACCTTGCCCTATGTATCTCTTCATCTGGCTGTTTATCTGTACAAAAGTCATACCCTTTAATAAACTGGTAAATGTAAGTAAGTGTTTCCCTGAGTTCTGTGAGCTCTAGCAAATTAATTGAACCCAAGGAGGGGTTCTCTGATCTGTAGCTGGTTGGTCAGAAGCAAAGGTGACAACCTGGTTTTATGACTGGCATCTGAAGTTGGTGGGGGGGACTGTCTTATGGGACTGGGCCCTTACCCTGTGGGACCTGACAGTAGCTATCTCCAGGTAGATAGTGTTAGAATTGAGTTAAATTTTAGGACACACAGCTGGTGTCACAGAGAATTGCTTGTTGTGACCAGATGTGTCAGAAGTAAAATGCTCTTTGTGAGTTAATAAAGGAGACTCATAGGGAAGAAAGTCATAGTAAGGAAGAATTGGGTTTTTCTCTACATAGGATGGGAAAATCTGGGTTTTTCCTTTACAGTGAGATTCTCTTGGACCAACCTATCTGTTAGTTAAATATCACCAAAAGACCTCAGTTGATGTTACATGGAGCAGAAGAATCTGCAGCTAAACCCTCCTTGAATTTATGACCAACAAAACTGTGAGATGAAAGAAAATGATTGTGGAAGCCACTAAGTTTTGGGGTAATTTCTTATGCAGCAATAGCTAACTGGGACATATTTCAGTACTTGGCAGTGGGGTGCTGTCTTAATGGAAACCTGAAACAAAGGGCATTGGCATAGGGACTGGTTGGTGGGTGGGCACTTAAGGGGCCTTGAGGAGACTGTTGATGAACACCTGAAGGACAGTGAGGAGAATGCTATTTGGAGACGGGAGAAAAGGAGACTGGGACCCTTGTCATGTAGTTTGGCAACACTGTCACATGTGGTATTGTGGAAAATAGAAACTGTACTTACTGAACCTGTGAAGCTGGTTGGGGAGAATTCTGGGGAGACTTTAGAAAAGGCCAACTGCCCTTTTCTGACTGCCTGTAAGAAAATATGAGAAGAAATGAAGTAAAAAATTTGCAGTTCAATTTTGAAGCAGATCTTAGATAAAATAGCCAGGACTACATAGGTTTGAAAAATAAAAATTTTCATCCCTAGTCTTTACCAGCAAAAGATTCTCAAAGTTAGGGCAAAGATCTGAAACACTAAGAAAGATTTAATGGTGTGCTCAGTAGGGTTCCTAAGAATCCCTGCAAAACAAGTGGGCCTCTAAGAATTTTAAGAATGTATCTCCCAGACTCTTTCAACTAGATAAGCAGGCTTCCAAGAATCCTGAGGGCCTTGTCCCATAGCACCCTGATTCTCATCCCAAGCTATGAAAAAGGCTTATTCTGGAAAGAAATGAAGATGTGGCTTTTATCCAATGGAGTGGCTTACAATTGGATACACAGTAAGTGTACAACATTTTAAAAGGAATTACAAGACAGTAAAGATTCATTGAGAACTTTGGACCCCCCAACTTTCTGTGAGTAGGAAGCAAGTGCAAACACAGGGTTTTGTTTTTTTTTTTTAAAAAGAATGACTCAGAAGGCAAACCCAGTGATTCTCATGGAGACTCATTTCCAAGGAGAAGAACCCAAGTCAGGGAATTGGCAACAAATTCCCAAGTGGAATTCAGAATTGTTATGGAGCAGGAACTGCTGTGCATCTTCCTTTTGAGAGAGTCTGTCTGGTCCAGTTTGGCTCACAATTTCTCTCCTTGGCTTGAGAGGAAAGACTCTCATTTAAAGTTCCTCTGAAAGTGGATACAATGGTGCAGATTTCATATCCCAAAAGGAAGTGGGGTGCTGTTACCAAAAGAAGGATCAGGGATGCTAAGAGGTACAAAATTTCCATAATGATATGGAAATCTGTCCATGACATAAAGTTAAATGGAAAATAGCTAGTTTTAAAAGAGCCTCTATGTTATGGTGCCATTTAACGTATGTGTGTGTCCCATAAGAAATTTCTGAAAATTGAAAAGAGCTAAATCTTCCATTGTTGGTAAGAATATGGGGAACAATTTATTCTCAAACATGGCTGGTTGAGAGAAATCTGGCAACATCAATTAAAATTTGAAAGATACAGTATTCAACCCAGCAATCTCACTCCTGGAAATTTATCTCATAGGAATAAAATCAGTAGTATGTAATTACTGTGTATAAGTATGGCTATTACAGCATTGATTTTTGGGGGGCAAAAAAATCCAAAAGCAAAATGAATACTCATCAATAAGAGAATGGCTGGAGAGGTGGAGTCAAGATGGCAGCCTGGGAAGACGCAGAGTTCGCATCTCCCACAACTAGGGTGCTTGCCAGATGCTGGTGGGGGACCTCAATGCCCAAGGAGATGGAAGTGACCCCCAAGTGAAGCGCTGGGGGTTGGGCTGAAGCTCCTGCAGTGGGAGCTCCGAGTCCAAACCACTGGGCTAACAGAAGCTCAGACCCCAGTGAATATTCATAGGAGTGAGGTCTCCCAGAGGTCCTCATCTTGGCACCAAGACACAGCTTTACCCAACAGCCTACAGACTCCAGTGTTGGAAGCCTCAGGCCAAACAACCAGTAAGACAGAAACACAATCCCAACCATCAGAAAAAGAAAAAGAAAATGAAATGGCAAAAAAATATGTCACAGATGAAGAAGCAAGGTAAAACTCTACAAGACCAAATAAATGAAGAGGAAACAGGCAATCTACCTGAAAAAGAATTCAGAGTAATGATAGTAAAGATGATCCAGAATCTTGGAAATAGAATGGAGGCACGGATTGAGAAAATACAAGAAATTTTTAACAAAGACCTAGAAGGACAAAAGAACAAACGAACAGAGATGAACAACACAATAACTGAAATGAAAAATACACTAGAAGGAATCAATAGCAGGATAACTGAGGCATAAGAATGAATAAGTGAGCTGGAAAGCAGAATGGTGGAAATAACTGCCGATGAGCAGAATAAAGAAAAAAGAATGAAAAGAATTGAAGACAATCTCAGAGACCTCTGGGACAACACTAAATGCACCAGCATTCGAATTATAGGGGTCCCAGAAGACGAAGAGAAAAAGAAAGGGTCTGAGAAAATATTTGAAGGATTATAGTGGATAACTTCCCTAACGTGGGAAAGGAAATAGTCACCAAGTCCAGGAAGCACAGAGAGTCCCATACAGGATAAACCCTAGGAGAAACACACAAAGACATATATTAATCAAATTAACAAAAATTAAATTCAAAGAAAAAAGGTTAAAAGCAGCAAGGGAAAAACAAAAAAATAACATACAAAGGAATCCCCATAAAGCAAAAGCTAAGAGAATTCAGCACCACCAAACCAACTCTACAACAAATGCTAAAGGTACTTCTCTAGGCAGGAAAAACAAGAGAAGACAAAGACCCACAAAACAAACCTCAAACAATTAAGAAAATGGTAATAGGAACATATATACTGATAATCACCTTGAATGTAAATGGATTAAATGCTCCAACCAAAAGACACAGACTGGCTGAATGGTTACAAAAACAAGACCTTTATATATGCTGTCTACAAGAGACCCACTTCAGACCTAGGGACACATACAGACTGAAAGTGAAGGGATGGAAAAAATATTCCATGCAAATAGAAATCAAAAGAAACCTGGAGTAGCAATACTTGTATCAGATAAAATAGACTTTAAAATAAAGAATGTTACAAGAGACAAGGAAGGACACTACATAATGATCAAAGGATCAATCCAAGAAGATAAAACAATTATAAATATCTATGCATCCAACATAGCAACACCTCAATACATAAGTCAAAGTTAACAGCCATAAAAGAGGAAATCAACAGTAACACAGTATTAGTAGGGGACTTTAACACCCCACTTACACCAATGGACAGATCATCCAAACAGAAAATAAATAAGAAAACACAAGCTTTAAATTACACAATAGACCAGAGAGATTTAATTGATATTTATAGAACATTCCACCCGAAAGCGGCACAATACACTTTCTTTTCAAGTGCACACAGAACAGTCTTCAGGATAGATCACATCCTGGGTCAAAAATCAAGCCTTGGAAAATTAAAGAAGATTGAAATTGTATCAGGTATCTTTTCTGACCACAATGCTATGAGATTGGAAATCAATTACAGGAAAAAAACTGTAAAAAAACACAAATACATGGAGGCTAAACAGTGCGCTACTAAATAACCAAGAGATCACTGAAAAAATCAAAGAAGAAATTAAAAAATACACAGAAACAAATGACAACAAAAACATGACAACCGAAAACCTTTGGGATGTGGCAAAAGCACTTCTAAGAGGGAAGTTTATAGCAATTCAATCTCACCTCAAGAAGCAAGAAAAATTTCAAATAAATAATGTAACCCTACATCTAAAGCAACTAGAGAAAGAAGAACAAAGAAAACCCAAAGTCAGTAGAAGGAAAGAAGTCATAAAGAACAGAGCAGAAATAAATGAAATAGTAATGAAGAAAACAAAAGCAAAGATCAATGAAACTAAAAGCTGGTTCTTTGAGAAAATAAACAAAATTAATAAACCCTTAGCTAGACTCATAAAGAAAATAAGGGAGAGGACACAAACCAATAAAATTAGAAATGAAAAAGGAGAAATCATAACTGACACTGAAGAAATACAAAGGATCATAAGAGACTACTACAAACAACTATATGCCAGTAAAATGCACAACCATGAAGAAATGGACAAATTCTTGGAAAAGTACAATTTAAGACTGAACCAGGAAGAATTAGAAAATATAAATAGACCTCTCACAAGTAATGAAATTGAAACTGTAATTAAAAATCTACCAACAAACAAAAGTCCGGGACCAGACGGCTTCACAGGTGAATTCTATCAAACATTTAGCGAAGAGCTAACACTGATCCTTCTCAAACTCTTTCAAAAAATTGCAGAGGGAGGAACACTCCCAAATTCATTCTACAAAGCCACCATCACCCTGATACCAAAACCAGAAAAAGATATCACACAAAAAGAAAATTATAGACCAATATCACTGATGAACATAGATGCAAAAATCCTTAACAAAATGCTAGCAAACAGAATCCAACAAGATATTAAAAGGATCATACACCATGATCAAGTGGGATTTATCCCAGGGATGCAAGGAATCTTCAATATATGCAAATCAATCAACGTGATACACCATATT
>NC_041215.1:9551200-9610497 GCF_002837175.3 Physeter macrocephalus | reverse complement strand
AACAAAAAGAATAAAATACCTATGAATAAATCTACCTAAGGAGGCAAAAGACCTGTATGCAGAAAACTATAAGACACTGACGAAAGAAATCAAAGATGACATAAACAGTTGGAGAAATATACCATATTCTTGGATTGGAAGAATCAATACTGTGAAAATGACTCTACTACCCAAAGCAAACTACAGATTCAGTGCAATCCCTATGAAACTACCAATGCCATTCTTCACATAATTAAATAAAAAAATTTTACAATTCGTATGGAAACACAAAAGATCTTGAATAGCCAAAGCAAGCTAGAGAGGGAAAAACTGAGCTGGAGGAATCAGGTTCCCTGACTTCAAACTATACTACAAAGCTACAGTAACCAAGACAGTATGGTACTGGCACAAAAACAGAAATATAGATCAATGGTACAGGATAGAAAGCCCAGAGATAAACCAATGCATATATAGTCACCTAATTTATGACAAAGGAGGCAAGAACATACAATGGAGAAAAGACAGCCTCTTCAATAAGTGGTGCTGGGAGAACTGGACAGCTACATGTTAAAGAATGAACTTAGAACACTCCTTAAGACCATACACAAAAATAAACTCCAAATGGATTAAAGACATAAATGTAAGACCAGACACTATAAAACTCTTAGAAGAAAACATAGGAAAAACACTCTTTGACATAAACCACAGCAAGATCCACCTCCTAGAGTAATGAAAATAAAAACAAAAATAAACAAATGGGACCTAATTAAGCTTCAAAGCTGTTGTACAGCAAAGGAAACCATAAACAAGACAAAAAGACAATGCTCAGAATGGGAGAAATTATTTGCAAATGAAACAATGGACAAAGGATTAATCTCCAAAATATACAAACAGCTCGTGGAGCTCAATATCAATAAAACAAACAACCCAGTTAAAAAATGAGCAGAAGACCTAAATAGACATTTCACCAAAGAAGACATACAGATGGCCAAGAGGCACATGAAAAGTGCTCAACATCATTAATCATTAGAGAAATGCAAATCAAAACTACATTGAGGTATCACCTCACACTGGTCCGAATGGCCATTATCAAAAAATCTAGAAACAATAAATACTGGAAAGGGTGTGGTGAAAAGGGTACCCTCCTGCACTGTTGGTGGGAATGTAAACTGATACAATCACTATGGAGGTTCCTTTTAAAACTAAAAATAGAACTACCATATGACCCAGCAATCCCACTACTGGGCATATACCCTGAGAAAACCATAATTCAAAAAGAGATGTACCACAATGTTCATTGCTGCACTATTTACAATAACCAGGACATGGAAGCAACCTAAATGTCCACTGACAGATGAATGGATAAAGAAGATGTGGCACATATATACAATGGAATATTACTCAGCCATAAAAAGAAACGAAATTGAGTTATTTGTAGTGAGGTGGATGGACCTAGAGTCTGTCATACAGAGTGAAGTAAGTCAGAAAGAGAAAAACAAATACCGTAGGCTAACACATATATATGGAATCTAAAAAAAAAAAAAATTAGTTCTGAAAAGAGAAAAACAAATACCACATGCTAATGCATATATATGGAATTTTAAAAAGTGGTACTGATGAACCTAGTGACAGGGAAGGAATAAAGACGTAGACATAGAGAATGGACTTGAGGTCATGGAGTGGGGAGGGGGAAGCTGGGGCAAAGTGAGAGTAGCATTGACATATGTACACTACCAAATGTAAAATAGATAGCTAGTGGGAAGCAGCAGCATAGCACAGGGAGACCAGCTCGGTGCTTTGTGATGACCTAGAGGGGTGGGATAGGGAGGGTGGGAGGGAGGCTCAAGAGGGAGGGGATATGGAGATATATGTATGTATATGGCTGATTCACTTTGTTGTACAACAGAAACTAACACAGCATTGTGAAGCAATTATACTCCAATAAAGATGCATTAAAAAAAAGAGAATGGCTGAATCAATAATGGTGCATTTATATAGTGGGATATTATAAAGCTGTTAAAAATAATGAATTAAAGCTTTTCTGTGGACTGGGAAGGATTTCCAGGAGTATTGTTGGGTGAGAAAAGCAAGATGCAGGAAAGCATCTATAATAGAACCCCATTTTAAAAATGACCCAAACCCCTTGTGATGAAAATTGTATAAAATATGGAAGGGTGCATATTAGGCTACCTCTGGAGCGTGGAGATTGGGTGGAGGGGGAAGGAGAAGGGGAAAGGCCAAGCAAAAAAGAAAGTTGAAAAATCACACTGGAAACGTAATCCTAATTACATGAATGCATACACATAAACTTATTTATGTGGAGGCAGATATGTAAAGACAAATTTTAACCATTTCTGGAAATATGTTTATTAAAAGGTTAACAGTGGTTATCACTGGAAAATGGACTTCTGTTTATATTTACTTTTCCTTTATGTTTTAAAGTATTATTAAATTTAAATTAATAATAGTAATATAATAAGTTATTATAATGTGATTAGGGAAAATTATTTGATTTTGGAGCGTCTCAGGCCATGTGGGCTGCTGTAACAAAAATACCATAGACTGGGTAGCTTATAAATAACAAATTTATTTCTCACATTTCTTGGTCCTGGAAGTCCAAGATCAAGGTGCCAGCAGATTGAGTGTCTTGTGAGAGCCTGCTTCCTAGATATCTTTTTGCTGTAACCTCATATGGTGAAAGGGGCAAGGGAGATTTCTTGAGCTACTTTTATAACGGCAGTAATCCTACTCATGTGGGCTTCAACATGTGCATTTGGAGAGGCACAAACATTCAATTTGTAGCATGGAGGAAAGAAAAGAAAAAAGGAAAGGAAGAAGGAAGGGAGGGAGGGAGGGAGGAAAGAAGGGAGGGAAGGAGGGATTCCCTCTGAGCCCAGGCTTCTCCTGGCAGAGAGCATAGCAGTGAGGGAGCACACAGCCCTGAGCCCAGTGGGTCCCACAGTGCAGGACCAACTTCTCCTTTACCTGCAGTGGTTACACAGATGCCCCAGGCTCTGGTTCCTGGAATCAAAGGAAGCTGAGGGAGCAGATTTGCCTTCCTGTCCCCAGGAGCCAGGGTATGGGCATGCAGCCTGGTGGTGGCCCTCCTGGAGCCTGAGGTCAGCAGAGTCCCTTCATGGGACAGCAGTGCCGAGGAGTGTCCTGGGGCACGATGCCACTGTATGTCGCAGAGCTCAGAGGCATGGCTTTGAGGCCCCAGAGTGGATGGTTCCCCATCAATTCCTGTCTCAGCTGTCCTTGGCTCCTTGGTTCCTGCCCAAGCCTGGTTCTCCCACCTTCCTCTTGACCTTGTCAGCTGCCTGGTAGGCTTCCAATAAATCCCTTTTCTGCTGCGTCAAAAAGAGTTCACTTCTGTTGTTTGCAGGCACCACTGTTCATAATCGGCCCCTGGAGAGAAAGTTAGCTAGGCCTGTCATTTCTGTGCATGGGGTCCCTGGGCCCACAGCCCCTCCCACACTGCTTTCTCCCTTCTGAACGGTTACCCGGGCAAGGCTCGCACAAATGTCACCTCCTTGGCAAAGCCTCCCCAACACCTGCCCTGGCCAAGAGGTTTAGGACATTTTCTTGCCAAAAGCCTCGAGTCAGCATCCCCAGGTAGGGCAGGCTGGGGTGTATTGGAGATGTGACCCCCAGCTGGGTCCTCAGGAGCTGACACTGAGGGAGAGAGCTTTGCTTTCCTGGTGATGGCAGGGGTATGGGGGTTGGGGGAGCCTGGGACTATTAGTTTCAGGTCCCACACCAGCAAAGCTGTGGTAATTTTTTTCTCTGGGGCCCTAGAGTCAAATACACTCACCCAATGACCACAAGCATCGTCCGCAGACCACTGAGGCAGCTCTACACATTCTTCTTGCTCATGGAATTGGACCCCACTACTTGGGAGAGAGTCAGTCACTGTATTCCCTTCCTGCTGCTGTGGTACAAATCACCACAAACTTGGTGGCTTGAAATCACACACATCTATCCTCTCACAGTTCTAGAGGTCAGAGGTCCTAAATCAGTCTCACTGGGCTAAAGTGAAGGTGGCAGGAGGGCTGGTTCCTTCTGGAGGCTTCAGGGGAGAATCCATTTCCCAGACTTTTTCAGTTTCTAGTGGTCACCTGTATTCTTGGGCTTACGGCCCCTTCCTCCGTCCTCAAAGCTCATTGCTCCAATCTCTGCTTCCACCATCACATCGCCTTCTTCTGCAGTCAAGTCTCCTTCTGTAAGTACACGTATAAGTATACTTGTGATTTCATTTAGGGCCCACTTGGATAATTCAGGATAATCTCCCATCTCAAGATCCTTAACTTAATCATATCTGCAGTCCCTTTTGCCATGCAAGGTAACAGTCACAGGTTCCCGGGATTAGGATTGGACATCTTTGGGAGCCATTATTCAGCCTCATGCAGTCACCCTGGCATGATTATGCTTACAGTGCATGTGCCTCCTTCTGGCCTTTTTCTCTTCAGACGGCCCATTGTAAATACCTCCTCTTGAGTGTCTGCATGAGCAATGCTATGCTCTCACTACTTCTCCAAGCCCCAGTGAGCTTCCCAGTGGCCAGGACAAAAGGTTCAATTCATTTTGTCATGCATTCCTGTCTCTCCAGCTAGGGTTAGAGGCCACTGCTAAATGTCCTTTCCTGCCTCAGCACCTACACCATGCTCGGCATGGGATGGGCTTCCATAGCATCTGCTGACCAGTCACAGAGGAAGAGGCAGTTCCCCTAGGCCCACACTTGGGCTACAGCCCACAACAAGTCCTTTGTCCTCTTGGAGGTCTGGATAGGAACCTCTGCCCTTCTCCCTGGTCCCTAACCAGAGTGCCCTCAATGCCTCCTTCACTGCTCAGCTGCTCCTCTGAGATTTGTAGGTGAGTTCCATTCCAGCGACAGAGGGGACATATGCCTTGCCTGGGAGCCAACCTGACTTACTCTCCCAGCTTGACCAATCCCGCCTCCATCACTCAGAACCCACCTATGAGGAAGGGCGACCAGGCATACCTGACAGGTTCTGGAACCTTCTCTTTTGGGTGTAAAAAAAGAAAAAAGAATAGTGTAATTTTCAAGTGAATGGGAAATTAAACCCAGACCAGATGACAGAGGGCTGTGGATAGATTTCATTTGAATGGATGCCAGCCTCACAGCCTCCTCAGGGTCCTAAACACAACTGACTACAGCCCAGGCAAGCCACAGGAAGAGACGAGAAGGCCATTGGGATTGTACAGAATTGCTGTGGCCCAGAGCTGGCAGAGGTGCAGCAGCTTCTCGAGAGAAGCCTGAGACCCAGGTTGGTATATACAGTCTCCAGTTCTAAATGTTTGCTTCCAGGTAACTAAATTGCAGCCACCAGGCAGGCCTGGCCCAAGGCGTCTGGGCCCGGATGTGGGTCTCCGACTGTGCCTCTGCCTGGTTAGTGTCTTTGATACCATGCTCTGTGGTGCCCAGGCCACTGTTTTCTCAACCTGGGGATTGTGGACCACCTGTGTCAGCATCACCTGGGGACACACGTTACCAGTGGGACTCCTGGGCCCACTGTGGATCCCTGAGCCTGAGCCCTATGGGTAGTTCTCAGGACCCTGCATCTGCCACAAGTGCCACAGCAATAGTTCCTTTAAAACTTCTGGATTTAAGAACCCTGGCTAAAGTTCATCATGGAGCCCTGAGGAATCCAGACATCCAGAGCTGTTTAGCTCCAGTCAGTGTCATATTTGGGACTTATGTGACATATGAGTTCCTTTAAAAAACTATCCCACCTGCTAAGTAAAGTTTGCTGTCTAGCTTTGCTGATGTGGGCAGTGGGGGCATGGAATCTAAGGCAGGCAGAGCAAGCCTGAGTTTTTGAAAATGAGTCCAGCCATGCCACTTGTCTGCTCACACCCTCCAGCGGCTCCCCATACATTCATAGTCCAGTCCTTGGCCATCTCATGGCCCTGGACACCTCCACCTCTCTGCTGTCATTCTCCACCATTGCACTTGCCCCTTTGCTCAAATATCACTTTCTCAGTAAGACTTCCTCTGATGCCCTATATAATATAGTCTTTCCCACCTCCAAACTCTCTCCCTTCCAAACAATTTTTCTTCCTAGTCCACAGCTGCTTCCACATTCTGACATCACATTATAGGATGTTTTGTTCCCAGCTGTATCCTCAGAGAGCAGTGCCTAACACACAGTGGGTGCTGAATAACGACTTGTGGAATGAATGAACGAAGGACCACACTACAAGTTGTTTCTGCCTCAGGGCCTTGGCGTGGGCTGGTGCCTTTGTCGGGAAACTTCTTCCTCCTCAACACACAGTTGGCTCCTTCTTGTTACTCAGGTCCCATTAAGTGTCCTCACCTCAGAGAGGACTTCCCTAACTCCCTAATATCCTACCTCTCAGTCTTTATTTGTCATCCTACTTTATTTAATTTTTCTTTAACTTGAGATATAATTAACATAATATAAAATTTCATGTAACATAAAATTCACCATTTAAAAGTATACGGTCAGTGCTTTTGAGTATATTCACAAGATTGTGCAACCGCCATCACTGTCCAATTCCAATTCCATAACACCCATTACTCAAAAAGGAAACCCCATGCTCATTAGCATTCTCTCCTCATCCCCCTCCCCCAACCCTGCAACCACTAATCTACTTTCTCTATGGTTTTGCCTATTTGGGGCATTTCACATAAATGGAATCATACAATCTGTGGCCTTTCGTGTTTGACTTTTTTCACTTAGGACATTATTTTCAAGGTTCACCCATGTTGTAGCATATATCAATACGTTAATCTTTTTTTACAGCTGAATCATATTCCATTGCATGAACTGACCACATTTTGTTCATCCATTCATCAGCTGATGGACATTTGGGTTGTTTTCACTCTTTGGCTGTTATGAATAATGCTGCTATGAACATTCACGTACATGTTCTTGTGTGAATGTCTATTTTCATCTCTCTTGAAAATGAAAGTTCTTATCACTTTAGAGTTCTTATCACTTAGAGCTCTTATCACTTTCTGAAATTATTACTGGGCCTACTGTTTATTGACTGTATCTACCAGGGCCAGGGTTAGGGTACAGTGAGTGAAGAAGCACTTATCTCAGGTACAAAATATAAGAAGCATGCCCCAAACCTCAGTCATCAGCATAAACACTATTTTTATGCAATGTTTAAAAAAATCAAAGATAGGATCCGTCAAAGTGCTGGAGCCTGAGGCAAAAGGGAAAATCAAATCCTGTCTCTATTTAAAATGTTGATCTTTTGTTCACCATGGATATTTTGCCTTAGTTTTGATTTTTTAAAATATTGCATTAAAATATTATTAATCTTGATGGTTGAATTTTGGGGCACTATTTTACATTTTGCATGGAGGAAAGTGCCTCCTTCGCCTTAGTCCCCTCAGGGTGTGAGTACCATGGGTGTTCCATCTCCGACACACACAGCAGGCTCTCAGGAAGCTCATGTCTGGCTGAAGGAAAGGATTGTCTGTGAGCGGGGGTATACAGTCAACTTTGAATTTAGGGCAAGTTCTCAAGCTGTGAGGCCATGGCTCCCCTGACGCCCTTCAGAACCCAAGGTGAGAGGGACTGAGGCCAGTCCCCAGGGAGGGCTGCTTGATGGAGAGGAGGGGATAGATCCCAGGGCATTGTGAAGAAGAAATGGACACAGATCTGTGAGCAACTGATGTGGGGAGGTTGGCAGAGGAATTTTACTGCCCACTTAGGCATCTGATACCTGGCATTGAAGGTGCAGGAGGCCCAGCATGGCTTTGGGGACAGGTTGGCTGGGACTGCCTGCTCTACAGATGCATGCCTGAGCCGGGTTGGGAGTACCAGTAGAAGGGCGCCTCCCTGGTAGCCCCATGCAGCACTGGCTCCAGCTTTGGCCTTTGTGAGACTCTAAGCAGACAACTCAACAGGGCTGCAACCCAGGTGCAGAATTTAACCAAAGGGGAGCCAAAAAACTCAGTAAACAAGATAAATATTTTAGTGCAGTAGTAAAAAAATTTAAATCAGGAAACTATTGCTTATATACTGGCCACCTGTTTTTGTTTTTTTAAATAAAGTTTTATTGGAAACTTGGCAAAAATTAGAGAGTAAAAGCCCCTGGTGCTGGCCACAGCATCACAGAGGGCACTCTCATGCCCTTCCTGGGGTGTCCTGGGTGTCCTGGGATGACAGTGTCTTTAGCAGGACTCTCTTTGACCGTTTCTTTCCCTCATGACTGAAAGGACTGGGTATTGACACAAACTTTTTGGAAAGTAATTGGTCGATACTTACTAAAATTTAAAACCCACTTCTCCTTTGGAGCTATCATTGCATTAAAAAAAATCCATTTAGGGACTTCCCTAGTGGTGCAGTAGATAAGACTCCATGCTCCCAATGCGGGGGGCCTGGGTTCAATCCCTGGTCAGGCAACTAGATCTCACACGCACGCTGCAACTAAGAGTTCACATGCCACAACTAAGGAGCCTATGTGCCACAACTAAGGAGCCAGTGAGCCACAACTAAGGAGCCCTTCAGCCACAACTGAGGAGCCCGCCTGCCACAACTAAGGAGCCCACAAGCTGCAACTATGACCTGGCACTACCAGGTCCCTGTATTAAATACTCCCATTTAGCATGATTTTAATTTCTCTTGTCTGGAATCTGATTGATTTATCTTCTACATCCCTGAGCAATCATTTTAGGGAGAGAATTATACCAAGGAGTGGGATCACTGGTTTATAAGAAATATGCACACAATTATTCAAAATACTGCTAAAGCATTTGCTAGCATGGCCAGCACACATAAACTCCCTCATCAGCAAATGAGAGGCCTCATCACCTCAGATTCTCATCAATATTTGATATTATCTACTTTCCTACCCTTTTTTTTGGGGCTGTGTTGGGTCTTCACTGTTGCACGCTGGCTTTCTCTAGTTGTGGCGAGCAGGGGCTACTCTTCGTTGAGGTGCGTGGGCTTCTCATTGTGGTGGCTTCTCTTGTTGTGGAGCACGGGCTCTAGGCACGTGGGCTTCAGTAGTTGTGGCATGCGGACTCAGTAGTTGTGGCTCGTGGGCTTAGTTGCTCTGCAGCATGTGGGATCTTCCTGGACCAGGGCTCAAACCCGTGTCCCCTGCATTGGCTGCTGGATTCTTAACCACTGTGCCACCAGAGAAGTCCCTACCTTCCTAAATTTTGATGTTTGGGCATAGAAGTGGTATTTCATCTTGGTTTTAACTTGTTTTTTTCCTGATTCTTAGAGAGTTTTGTTTTTCTTTCTTTTTTGTATTTATTTTTCTTAATTGAAGTATAGTTGATTTACAATAGTATATTAGTTTCAAGTGTAAAACATAGTGATTCAATATTTTTATAGATTATACTCCATTTAAAGTTATTATAAAAGAGTGGCTATATTCTCTGTGCTGTACATTACATCCTTGCATCTTATTTATTATATACATAGTAGTTTGTATCTCTTAGTCCCCTTCTCCTATCTTGACCCTCCCCTCACTCCTCTTCCCATTGGTAACCACTAGTTTGTTCTCTGTATCTGTGAGTCTGTTTCTGTTTTGTTATATTCATTCATTTTATTTTATTTTTATTTTTATTTTTTTCATTTTATTTTTTGATTCCACATAATAAGTGAAAACATACAGTACTTGTCTTCTCTGTCTGACTTATTTCACTAAGCATAATACCCTCCAGGTCCATCTATGTTGTTGCAAGTGGCAAATATTCATTCCTTTTTATGGCTGAGTAGTATTCCTTGTATGTATATACCACATCTTCCTTGTATGTATATACCACGTCTTCTTTATCTATTCATCTGTTGATGGACACTTTGGTTGTTTCCATACCTTGGCTACTGTGAATAATTCTGCAATATTGGGGTGCATTTATCTTTTTGAATTTGTGTTTTCATTTTCTTTGGATGTATACCCAGGAGTGGAATTGCCGGATCATATGGTAGCTCTATTTTTAGTTTTTTGAGGAACCTCCATACTGTCTTCCACAGTGGCTATACAAATTTACATTTCCACCAACTGCATACTTGGGTTCCCTTTTCTCCACTTCCTTGCCAACATTTATTTTTTGTTGTCTTTTTGATGATAGCCATTCTGACAGGTATGAGGTAATATCTCATTGTGGTTTTGATTTGCATTTCTCTGATGATTAACGATGTCAAGCATCTTTTCATGTACCTGTTGGTCATCTGTATGTCTTCTTTGGAGAAATGTCTATTCAGATCTTCTGCCCATTTTGCAATCAGGTTGTTTGTTTTTGGTATGATGTTGAGTTGTATGAACTATTTATATATTTTGGATATTAACCCCTTATCAGACATACCATTTACAAATATATTCTCCCATTCAGTAGGTTGTCTTTTTGTTTTGTTGATGGTTACCTATGCTGTACAAAAACTTTTAAGTTTAATTAGGTCCCCTTGTTGATTTTCCCAGAACCACTTATTGAAGAGATTCTTCTTATTGTATATTTTTGCCTCCTTTGTCATAAATTAAATTTCTCTATTCTGTTCCATTGATCTATGTGTCTGTTTTTGTGCCAGTAACATACTATTTTGATTACTGTAGCTTTGGAATATAGTCTGAAGTCAAGGCGCCTCATACCTCCAGCTTTGTTCTTTTTTTCTCAAGATTGCTTTGGCTATTCTATTTTTTTTTCTTTTGTGGTTCCATACAAATTTTAGGCTTATTTGTTCTAGTTCTGTGAAAAAGGTCATGGGTATTTTCATAGGCATTGCATTAAATCTGTAGATTGCTTTGGGTAGTATGGACATTTTAACAATATTACTTCTTCCAATCCATAAACATGGGGTATCTTTCTGTTTATTTGAAACATCTTCAATTTCCTTCATCAATATATTATAGTTCTCAGAGTATAGATCTTTCACCTCCTTGGTTAAGTTTATTCCTAGGTATTTAATTCTTTTTGGTGTGGTTATAAATGGGATTGTTTTCTTGCTTTCTCTTTCTGATAGTTTGTTTTTAGTGTATAGTAAAGCAATCGATTTCTGTATATAAATCTTGTATCTTGCAATGTTACTGAATTCATTTATTAGTTCTAATAGTTTTTTGGTGGAGACTTTAGAGTTTCCTGTATATAGTGTCATGTCATCTGCAAATAGTGACAGTTTTACTACTTTCCTTCCAGTTTGGATGCCTTTTATTTCTTTTACTTATTTGATTGCTGTGGCTAGGACTTCTAATATTATGTTAAATAGAAGTGGTGAAAGTGGGCATCCTTTTTCTGTTCCTGAATTTAGAGGAAAAGCTTTCACTTTTTACTACTGAGTATGATGTTAGCTGTGGGTTTGTCATATATGGCCTTTATTATGTTGAGATATGTTCCCTTTATACCAACTTTTTGAGAGTTTTTATCATAAATGGATATTGAATTTTGTCAAATGCTTTTTTTCTGCATCTATTGAGATGATCATGTGATTTTATCCTTTGTTTGTTAATGTGGTGTATCACACTGATTGACTTGCAGATATTGAACCATCCTTGCATCCCTGGAAAAAACCCCACTTGATCATGGTGTATGATCCTTTTTCTATATTGTTTAATTCAGTTTGCTGATATTTTGTTGAGGATTTTTGTATCTATATTCATCAGAGATATTGGCCTGTAATTTTATTTTATTTTTTGTAGTGTCTGTCTGGTTTTGGTATCAGGGCAATGGTAGCCTTGTAGAATGAATTTGAGAGTGTTTCCTCCTCTTAAATTTTTTGGAATAGTTTGAGAAGGATTGGTATTAACTCTTCTTCATATGTTTGGGAGAGTTCCCCTGTGAAGACATCTGGTCCTGGACTTTTGTTTGCTGGGAGTTTTTTGATTACTGATTTGATTTCTATACTAGTAATTGGTCTGTTCAGGTTATCTATTTCTTCCTGATTCAGTTTTGGAAAATTGTATGTTTCTAGAAATTTTTCTGTTTCTTCTAAGTTGCCAATTTGTTGGCATATAACTGTTCATAGTATACATTTATGATTGTATCTATGTATTATTTGTTGTGATTTCTCCTCTTTTATTTCCTATTTTGTTTATTTGGTCCTCTCTCTTTTTTTCTTAATGAGCCAGGCTAAAGGCTTATCAATTTTATATTTTCTAAAAAATCAGCTTTTGGCTTCGTTGATCTTTTCTACTGTTTTTTTCTTGTTTCTATTTTATTTATTTCTGCTCTGATCTTTGTTATTTCCTTCCAGCTCTGGTCGTCAACATCCTACTCCCACACTGCCACCTCATAATCAGTCAGTCCCCACGTTCTGTCAATCCACTTCCTTAACACTGTCTGTTCCCATCACTTCTGCTCCATCCAATCATTCATCCATCCTGCCATCCACCCAGCCATGTTTCTCTCCTTCACTTCTTACCCTCCTTCTCAGTTCCTTGCTGACCTCCTTGTCCTCAGCTATACCCTCTTTTTCACCTAGCACACTGATCACAGGACCAAATTTCTGGAAAAGAATGTGACCCTGTCAGGGACTGTGACCCTTGGATCTCAAGGACTTAAAGGGTAAAAGCCAAACACTTCTTGTGCATTAGCCACCTACTTTGCTTTCCATCCCCCACTCTTGTACCTGCCATTTAGTCACAAGTCTCTTCCCAGAGCTCAGCCAACTTTTTGAAAGATAATTATGCTGGGTATAAGATTCTTGGTTGACACATTTTTTTCTTTCAGCACTTTGAATGCATCATCTCACTGCCTACCTTTGTTTCTGATGATGTTCTCTTGTACATGATGGGCTGGATTTTTTTGCTGCTTCAAAGATTTTCAAACTTTTTTCTCTTTGTCTTTTAGCATTTTTACTATGATGTGTCTGTATGTGGATGTCTTTGAGCTTATCCTAGTTGGAGTTTGCTGAGCTTCTTAGATGTATAGATTAATAATTTTCATTAAATTTGACAAATTTTTAGCTATTATTTTTCAAACAATTTTTTCTGTTCCTTTCTCTCTTTCCTCTCCTTCTACTCTTCCCATTATGCATATGTTGGTGAGATTAATAGAATCTCACATTTCTTTGAAGCTCTGTTTCATTCTTTTTTCTCTTTGATCTTCAAATTGTACAATCTGAATCAATATATCTTCTAGTTTGCTATTTCTTTTTTCTTTTTTTTTTTTGCTGTACGCAGGCCTCTCACTGTTGTGGCCTCTCCCGTTGCGGAGCACAGGCTCCGGACGCGCAGGCTCAGCGGCCATGACTCACGGGCCCAGCCGCACCGCGGCATGTGGGATCCTCCTGGACCGGGGCACGAACCCGTGTCCCCTGCATCGGCAGGCGGACTCTCAACCACTGCGCCACCAGGGAAGCCCAGGGGTAGTTTTAAAGGTCAAGTTTTGAGTTTTGTTCTGACCCCAGTTGGGTTCTTCATCACTGCCTTTTTCCATGGTTCTTTCTGGTAACCTAGCTGTTTTATGGTTTAGCTTATAGTTCTCATGAAACTACTAGTCTCCTACTAATTGCTTACTACTGAAATTTCTATTGTTTATGAGAGTGCCCTTAGGCTTGAAATTTGCTACATTACGTTTCAAATAAAGTAATTTCCTCTGGGTAAAGCTTGGGAGTTCTCTGTTCTTATGGCCTGCCTCTCCCTGGGCAAAGTCTCTGAGCCACTGCTCCATCCTGGGTAATGGGGACAGTGACCACTTTCTCAGAGTGATATCTTTGCTTTATGGTCAGAGCACTGTGTGGGGGCTGTAGCATCTGGTCTCCTTGGCTTGCCTCTCCCAGCGTGGAAACTTCACCTTACAAGTGAGCTGGGGTGAGGGTAATCAGGGCTCCAATATTCTCTGCCTAAAGCACCTGGGATAGAGTTTCCACTCTATGAATGGGAGCTGGTGGAGGAAGGGAGCCTCTGACGTCTCAGCTCTACTAACTCAGGATTTAACCTTTACAACATGTAACTGGGGTGTGGGGATGAGAAATACTGGCAGTGTGTTCCTCTTGGGGAGATATGACTGGAATCTGGGGGGAGAAGGAGCCCTATGTTCTTGGCTGCACCTGCCTGGCTGGAGTGGAGCATCTATCATGCTGAGCTGAGAGTGAAGAGTGAGGAAGTGGGTCACGGTTCAAACACCATAAACTTTCACTGTTCTTACTTTCAGTAGATTTTCTTAAATAAATGTTTCTTCATTTACTCTATGCTCTTAAGACAATTTACAGAAACTTAAAAAAAATCATTTTCACCACCTATGCTTGTTTTACTGGGGAGTGAGTCCCTGGAGCTCCTTACACCACCATTCTAGAATTGGAACTCCTCCCACCTGCTCTTTGAGATTTCTGCTCCTGATGCTTGAAAGAGACTCTTCATCATCACTGCCCTGAGAAACTTTTCTGGCCCTGCCCTCCCTGTCCCCTGTCCCCAGGTGTTTCCTCCTCTGGTAGCCCCAAGTGTTTGGAATCATATTACTTTGGAAGGAGATAACCTTTGAGAGATAAACCCATCTTTTACTGTCCTTGCACTTCCCCATTTCCCTGCTCATTACTCTGGGTACACAAGCCCTCTCAGGTTTGGGAGCCTCATTCTACCCCCCACAGTGATTTACTGTAATTTTTTTGGTATAATCCTTGAATGGAATTTTATAATTTGGCTTTAGAAATTATTTTTAAAATTAATTTAAAAAATCAAAGTACTGCTTGAAAATAATCTATAGTGTTAAAGAGCTTATAACAAAGGTCAGCTATCCCTTTTCTCCCCTTCCCTTCCTTTTTCCATTCCCCAAGAGCACTCTGGGGTAATGGTTAGGATGGTCACACCTGCCAGCCATCCCTCAGAGCAGGCTTTTCCAGGAGTTCCTGCCCTACTTGCTCCAGGCTGCCCTGTCTCCCCAGGTCTTCCCTTGTTCTCTCCTTGCGTTATAGCCTATGATTGCTGGTACTCATCACCTTTCTTATTTCCTTATTTTGCGCACATATCTTGCAGCAGGAACATATCCTGATGTTATTAAGTGTTGGCAAGGATTTGGGCGGCCCCCTGAATCTTCTTGGTGGGGATATAGACTGGCAAATATTCTGGAAAGCAATATTGAAATATTCTGTGAAATTAAGAATGTATAGATCCTGTCCAGTAATCCCACGTGCATAGAAATCTCCCACAGCTAGAAGCTGGAAGTCTTCACTCTTCAGATTCTCAAATATATGCTCTCTCTGTGTGTGAAATTTTAATTAATTTAATTTTTGGATAGGTAATGCACTGCATAGTTCAGAAGCAGAAGGTCTTTTTCTATCCACCCAGTCCACATCTTCCAAAGTTAACTATTATTAGATTTTTGTGTATTTTAAAACGTTGAAAAAATTTTAGAGACTTTTAATGTAATATAAGCAAATATAAATATATTTCTTTCCATCTGTTTTTATACAAATGCTAACATACTATACATGCTTTTTTATACCTGTATCATATAGTGGGTAACTTTTTTTTTTTTTTTTTTTTTGTGGTACGCGGGCCTCTCACTGTTGTGGCCTCTCCCGTTGCGGAGCACAGGCTCCGGACGCGCAGGCTCAGCGGCCATGGCTCACGGGCCTAGCCGCTCCGCGGCATGTGGGATCCTCCTGGACCGGGGCACGAACCCGTGTCCCCTGCATCGGCAGGCAGATTCTCAACCACTGCGCCACCAGGGAAGCCCTAGTGGGTACCTTTTTATATCAGTAGGTAAAGAGCATCCTCATTACAGCTGCACGGTATTTTGTGGTAGGGCTGTGCAGTGATTGATTTAACAAGTTTCCTATTTATTGACACTGGGCTGTTTCTAATCTTTTTCTGTCAAACAGTGCTGTGATGAATAGCTGTCTGCAGGCTTATTCATTTGGAGGTGTACAAGCATGATGGTAAGATAAATTGCAAGAGATGGAATAACTATGTCACAGCATACACATATTTGCAATTCTGGTGAAAATTGCCAAATTCACTTCCATAGGACTGTATCAATTACACTCCAAAGAGCAAGGTGGGAGTGTCTGTTTCCCCATCTTTGCCCACACAATTTTGCAATTATTATTCTGTCAATCTAAGAGGTGAAAACAGCATAGCAATGTGGTCCTCTTTTGAGTGAGGTTGAACATTTCTGCCATCCATGAGCATCTCTTCATATATTTGAGTCATTTGCATTTCTTCTCCTATGAAACTGTTTATCTCCTGCCCATTTTTCTATTGGATAGTCAATCTTTCCATTTTCTTCTGAATCGTCTTCAGTCATACGTTTCCCCCCCCCAAATTTCCCCAGAACTCCTCCCTTTGAGGTTGCTGTTTACCACTCTGCTGACCAGTGTGAAGGTCAGCTCTTGGTTCCTGTCTTATTTGAATTTTCAGTAGCACATGACACAGCTGATCATCCCTTCCTTCTTGAATCTCTCTTTATCAGCTTTTGTCTCTTCTTTGGTTTTCCTCTTAACTTCTAGAAACTCCTTCTCAATGTCCTTTGGTGGATCTGCTTTATTTCCCCAACCTCTAAATATTCGAATGCCCCAGGGCTTAGTTATCTTCTCTCTGTGCCCTGCTCTCTAGGTGCTTTATCTGTGCCCCTGGCTGTCAAGCAGCCTGCACAGGGAAGCCCCCCAGATTTATATACTTAGGCCATATCTGCCCTCAGAACCCCAGAGTCATGTCATTCCAATTCGTACCCAACACCTTCACTGGGCTGCCTAATGAACGTCTCAAACTGAGCATGCTCCAAATCAAATTCCTGATTTTCCCCTTTAATTCTACTCCTCTCCCAGTTTCCCACAGCTCAGTAAATGGCAGTGCCATTCATCTATTTGCTAAGGCCTCAAAACCTTGGAGTCAGTCTTGACCTTTCCCTTTCTCTCACATTCGACTTATACTCCATCAGCAAATGCTCTGAAGGTTTTACCTTCAAAACATATCCCAAACCGGGTCATGTTTTGCTACCTCCACTGTTACACTCTGGCCCAGGCTACCTTCTTCTCTCGTCTGCGTCCTCCTGGCAGGTCTCCTTGCTAAGTGCCTGCGTGTGTGAGATCCAGTGATCAACTATAAAGACAGACCTAGACAGAGAGGTTGTATATGTTAGTGTTAAGAGATCTTAATTTAAACCAAACTGTGCTCTACCCTGATGTATTTTATTTATGTTTTAATGCAAAAGGCAAATAATTATTGAAGTAAATGAGATGTAACTGTCCACAAAAGCAGTAAGAGTAAGTAAATTGACTGAAGAGCTTTCTGCATTGCTATGCTGCACTAATCTTATTGCTGACTTAGCTCCTCACTGTCAGCCCATCCAGTGTGCATGCAGAGGCCAGGAGAATGCACCAGTCTCCCACCTGGGCTCCAAGAAGGAGTTTAGGCTTGCCTCTTCAGCAGGTGGGGGCTCTCTACGTTCTGGGCTGGGCTGGGGAGCAAAATCCACCTGCTGTCACAGGAACAGGAATAATGTAAACATTAGTTACTTCCCTATTATGCAAATACTGTGCTAATCAAATTTTTTTCCTTAGGATAAATTACAAAAGTAGAATTATTGGGTTAAAACCTTTAAACTCAAAAAGAGGGAAGAGATATGGGAACATATGTATATGTATAACTGATTCACTTTGTTGTAAAGCAGAAGCTAACACACCATTGTAAAGCAATTATACTCCAATAAAGATGTTAAGAAAAAAAAACAAAAATAAAGAAATAAAATAAATAAATTTACATTAAAAACGTATCAAAGAAATCTTTCTAAAACTGACCATGTTACCTCTTATATTAGTTTGGGTTCTCCAGAGAAACCAATAGGAGAGATAGATAGATGGTAGGTAGATAGATAGATAGATAGATAGATAGATAGATAGATAGATAGATAGATATAGATGATGGATAGATGACAGATAGATGATAAGGAATTGGCTCATGTAATTATGGAGGCTGAGAGTCCCAAGATCTGCCATGTGAAAGCTGTAGAGTCAGGACAGCCAATGGTGTAAATTCCAGTCCAAATGCAGGAGAACCATGTCTCCGGTCGAAAATAGGCAGAGAGCGAGAGAATTCTCCGTTACTTCACCTTTTGTTCTTTTCAGGCCTCCAACTGATTGGCTGAGGCCCCCTCACATTGGGGAGGACAATCTGATTTACTGAGTCCTGATTGATTCAACTGTTAATTTCACCCAGAAACACCCTCACAGACACACCCAGAATAATGTTTGACAAAATAACTGGGTACCCTGTGGCCCAGTCCCGTTGACACATAAAATTAACAATTACATCACCTCCTAAAACACTTTAGTGTCCCTCCTGCCCCAGCCCAGAGCTCCAGGGTGAACTCCAAGCTCCTTGGTCTTCCCCAGGTGAGGGGGGTGTATTTCACCATCTGACCTCTGCGAGTCTTTCCTGCCATTGCTCTCTTGCCCCGACACCCTGGATTCCTGTCTCCCCCATCTCTCTGCTGATCTTTTCCTCAGCTTGCCCACTTGGTGGAGGTCTACTGGTGGGGGTTCTAGCTTATGCCTCAGGTCTGTTCATTCTCAGTTAATTTTCCTACCCTTCTGGTCTTGCCTGAAGGCCCAGCATTGGATATCTAAGGCAGTGTCAGGCTCTCTGCTCAGCCTGAGGGTAAGGGCCTGGTTGTGCTGAGAAGCATCTTGTGTGTGTATTTTAAGATCTTTCTGGATCTGTTCCCTGGCCCAGGGATCTAGGGCTCCCATCTGAGTCCTGAGAGTGAAAAATGGAGCCATTTTCATTGAAGACGCTGTGTATTGGGATGCGAACCTTACAGCATGGATGCCGGTGGCAAAGGGTAGCATGATGGGGAGCGTGGGGTGAGGCCTGCTGTCTTCTGCTGCTGGGGAAGAGGCACAGCTGTGCCCAGCAGAGCCCACAGAGGGGTGTGTGCAATAGGGGAGCGGGGAGGTTGTCTTGAGCATAAATGAGACAGTAGATGGCACACCTGAAACACCAGGGGGCACGAGGGGGCTCAGCAACCCTCCAAAGAGGAAGGGGCAAGAGCGGAGGAAAGATGTGTGTCATCGTGTCTGTGCTTGTAGGAAGACCCAGAGGCCATTTGGAGCTCCCCTTGGCTCCTCAGCACCCTGAGCAGCAGACTCTTGGTGGTCAATGGACCCTGGTAGGCCCAGGCTCTGTCCCTGCAAGCTGGGTGTCCTTGGGCAATGGCTTTGCCTTTCTGAGCCTCCGTTTTGTCACTTGGCAAGGGGGATGGTGATAGCACCTATCTCGTGGGATGTGTCAGGCTGTATATAAAGTGCCAGGTCTGGGGCTTAGCACCCATGATGGAAGCATTTCAGTTTTGGGGTGAAATGGGGCTTCCAGCTGAGGCACACCCCGACTGTGGCTCTTGACTGAGTTATCTGGCTCCCTGCTCCCTTGACTCGTGGATGGGGTGTATCAGTGGTCAAGAGTTAGAGCCTGAGGAGGGCACTGCTTGGGCGTGCTGTGGGTGGGGTGCCCCTTCCTTGGGAACCTCATATGAGCCCCTGCAGCATGGGGGATGCAGTGCCCTGAGGTCTGATACCTGCCTGTGGTATCTGAAGGACGAGGGGCTACACTGGTGGCTGTCTGTCTCTGAGTTGTTAGGGTCTGTGGTGTTCTGGGACAACTTTGGACACACGTTTGAGAACCACCCTGGGGTTGTCTGGGGTCCTGCTCTGGAGGGCTGTCAGGTGGATAGACAGGCCTCCACAGAAGCCTGGCTGTGGCTGAGTTCCTGGGATAAGTCATTGGTCACTGGCCACAATGGAGACACCTGCCCCAAGAAACTAGGGCAGGTAGGGAAGCAATGTAGGGGGCAGGGGCATCAGAGGACCCACAGATCGCCCATATGAGATGAATTGATTCTGAACCCCAGCCAGGCCCAGGGGTCTCTGAGGCAAACCCCAGACAGGGACATCTTCCTGTCCTAACCCCCCTGTTCCTTCCCTGGAGGGCTCAGAGAAAAAGTGCTAGACAACAAAAGAGAGACCATAGCCATGGCCCTTCCCTGGCCTCCTGTGCACAGTGGGGCTGCTGGTCGCCCTGGAGCCCTGAGGCGCAAGTGCCTGCTGTGTGGCTCAGCTGGGCGGCCTCAGACCTGCTGTGTGGCAGGGATCTGTGTCACCTGGCACCAAACTGGGCCTCACGGGCATCACTCTTGGGCACCGCCTGTGTGGCTGACACCTGCCCCCCAGGAATAGGCTCCAACTGCTGCATCCCCTGTGGGCCATCTGACCTGGCCATAGGGACTGAGGCCAGGACGGCAGGAGGACAAAAGGGCCTCTACAGGGAAGGGCCTGGAGTCCTGGATGTGACTAAGGAACCATCCAAATGGCTGTGAGCAGGGCACCACTCCTCTCTGGGCTCCGAGGCTGCACCTGGAGAAAGGGCACCAAGATCCCCACCTGCGGAGTTACTGAGAGAAGGCCCTCCTCCTGGCCTGGGCACCTGGGGCTGGGTACCAAGTGGGTGCTCAGCGAGGTGGGGAGCAGGGCCCCTGGGATGAACCTAAGACACAAACACACTCAGCTTGAGTCTCCTTGGCCCTGTGATCTCTGTGGGGCTAGCCATGGGCTGCCTCCTTCCCTCCTTCTCTGGACCCTCTCCCAGCTGGGGATGAACCCAGGCCTCACACCACCATCCTCACCTGACACCTATTCTGCACTGGGCCACTGAGGGGCTTACAGACTAGAGGGAGCAGATGTGGGTGAGGGGGCTGCATGTCAGGAACCCCTGCCCAGAAGGGGGAACTTACAGCTGAGGTTGCAGCTCCGACTAGATCAACAAGCTCAGGAACAGCATCCCAGGCAGTGGGAAGAGCAATTGCAAGGCCACAGAACTAGGAAATAGGAAATAGCCTCAGGCCTGGGGGTGGGCCTCTATCAGCAGTGACATGCTTGACCTGCCTCCCACCTAACCTCCAGATTTTCAGCTGCGGGCCCTGTACTGCTTCTCCAACACCCTTTCTTCATGCTCCCCACAGCCTGGAGGAGGCTGCCGCAATCTCCCAGTGTGAGATGGAGAGGACTGTGAGGGGTATGGCTGAGCTGAGGAATTTGGGATCTGGCCTTGGAGAGAGAGCTGGGATCCTGGGCCTGGGTGAGGGATTGCATGAGGCAGGGGGGACATTGTGGCCAGCTGCCCCCAGCCCTTTGACCTCACCTGCTGCTTCCTGAAGCTCAGCATTCTGGGGTTTCCTCATAGGTCCCTGCACTGAGTTGCTCAGGAGTAGGGAGCTGGAGCCAGGTGACTGGCAAGGTTGGGGCCCATGGGTAGACTGGAAGCCGCCTCCAGAGTGTCCTGTCTCCCTGTGGCTGGGGAAGGATATAACCTCCTCCTCCCCAGGTAGGCCTCCCAGAGCTCCATGGGCATCAGCCCTGGACCGGCCATCACATGTCTCCAAGGCCACTAACCCCTCTGTGCCACTTGCCCCTGCTCCTGACAGGCAGTGCTCAGTGTGACCAGGACGCAGGGACAGTCCCTGCTGATGTTTGTAGGGGTCTTGTCTAATGTTGCCCCAGACACCAAGGGACTGTGTCGGGTAGGGACGAGGGGATCAGGAGGTGCTTCTAGTCAGCTCCTGGAACCCCCCCAGGACTCCTTGGGTTTGGCACCAGGGCCCCACCCACACCTCTGTGGGGATCTAGATATGGTGTGAGGCAAGGTGGGAGCCTGGGCTTGGCTGGAGCCCAGTTCCTGCTCTGCTACCCACTCCACTACTCACCCTCTCTAGGGTCTCAGATGAAAAGGGGTGGGCTGGTCTGGTGCAGAGAAGATCCCATTCAACCCTAACGTGCAGCATTCCCATGCCTCTGTCAGGCTGCAGTGTCCTTCTGGGGCCTTCCTGAGGTCCTGGGTTCATCAGGCAGAATTTCTCAAGTTGGGGGAGGCACCTGGAGTGCTGGTTGCTCTGTCTCTGCCTGTCCCTCAGGTGGGACCCAAGGCCACACTGCCAGGACAGTGGTGTCAGGTCCTAGCTGAAGGGGGCCTAGACTCTGAGAGTCCTGACATGGTCAGGAGCTGGCCAGGATGCATCAGTGCACCTTCAACACATCACTCTGCCCTCAGGACCTGACCAGGAATGGGGGTGTACATCACGCTCCCTGACTTCTTGGCTGGGTGACCTGGTCACTTGCCAGGTTGGGGCTCAGCAGCTCCACAGCCCCTCTACTTCCTGGCCCAGAAACTTGGCTCAGTGTGTGAAGGGCTGGGTGAGAGCCCCAGGGGAGGAGCTTCATGGTGGGCTGAGGGTCCTCCCTGGATTCATCACTCCTTGCCCAAACAAGAGAGGCGTCTGGCCTCACACAAGGCTGTCAGTATCCATTCACCGGAGCTTACCTAGCATCTACTGCACATCAGCTCCTTTTAGTAGGACATGGGGTCTATGGAGTGGAAATAGCCACCAAGTCCCCCTCCTGACCTGTGGTCACAGCATTCCTGGGCCTGAGCTGGGAAACTGCCCTGCATCCTGGCAGAAGCCCACAGGTGAGAGACATGAAGTGCATGTGGATACGCAGGGTATACCAATGTGTTTATACCAACTCTAAAATTTACAATGTACTGTACACACTGTCAAGTCTGTGACTCAAATTTGTCCTGCTGACCATCATCATAGTGGTCACCAGAAAGCTATCCCGATACCAGCAGGATGCAGAAAGGGGGTGCACGGGGCTGCAGAAACCAGTCCATCTCAAGGGGCAGGGTCAGGTCCATCAGTAGAATGGCAGGAGCCACTGGTGGGCTCTGGCCCTTCTCACATCATGGTGATGCTCGCTGGAGATACAGAGGCTCCCAGGCCACCTGGAGATGGACTGGGTGTCTGTCTCCATGGCACGAGTCACCCACTGAGAGTGACACTGCAGTCACCCAACCCCTTGGGTCATCGCCGTGGACAGACAGACTGACCAACAATGTGAGCACCACTGTCCTGAAGGCAGGGCCCCTGAGGCACGTGCCACCCCTGTGTTTGGAGGCTCTGGGCCCTTGCAGGGCTGAGGTTCCACAAAAGGTGGAGAAAGGTCTCCTGTGCTGTGTGGTCACTGTGATGGGCACCAGGCCACAGGGTCACGGTTTGCAAAGCAGCGAGGCACCAATGCCTCCTCCTCCCGCTGGGCTGGCTGGGGCAGGGCGGCAGAACGCTTCTGCTGGCTTCCTCTCCTCCTCCTCCCCCTCCTCCTCCTCCAGCTCAGTGCTTTTCACGTCTTCCCCAGAATAGAAGACCTGCAGATTTAAACATGCCGAGCGAGGGTGGTGAGAGCCTGCTGGCCCGGCCTGTGGTTATACTCCCGAGAGAGGAGGCCCCCACCCCACAGGGGCATGTGCAATCCTCTTGGCTCAGTCCTTAGAGCCCGCTGCTGTGCATCACTTCCAACCTCCGCTCGGCTGTGTTAACAGGCCGAACAAGCAGGAGGTGGTGTGTGTCTCACTTTCTGGCATAAGAGTATGGACTGGGGTTCCAGGCCCTGGGGCACACATCTCAGTTGCCCATGGGACAGCCTCCAGTCATGGGGGATCGTGGTTCCAGCCTCTTCTCCCTACCCCAGCACTTAAGTTCCTCCCCCACCTCTAAGATGCTGGTCTGACCTGCCCCCTCCCCACGGAGGGGCTCCCAGGAGGCTGACAACCGGGTGTAGATGAAGTCCCTCCACTCTGTCTTGGCCCCAAGCACCCCACTCGCTCTCTCCACCTGCCTCCCACACTTGTCCTGGAACAGAGACTCACCTTAGAGATTTCCACCTCTCTTTTTCTGTTTGGTTCTCTGGACTCTCACTTTCATAAGAAGCCAAATAAAGACCTAGTCAGAAAATGAAGTGATATTATGCATTTATGAGCCATGACAATAACCTCTTCTACACCCAGAGTCTCACCTGCTTTTTGTTTTTAAATTAAATTGTTGTTGGGAGGTAACTGTAGATTCACAAGCAATTGTAGGAAATAATACAGGGAGATCCATGTATCTTTTACCCAGTTTCCCCCAATGGTAACCACTTGGTAGACTATAGGACAGGATCATCACCAGGATATTGGCGCCAACACAGTCAAGATATAGAACATTCCATCACCACAAGGATCCCTCATGCTACTCTTTTATAGCCACATATACTTCCCTCCCATCCCCACACCTCTCTTAACCCCTGGCCACTACTAATCTGTTCCCTGTGTCTATATTTTGTCATTTCAAGAATGTGATATAAATGGAATCACACAGTATGTAACCTTTGGGGATTGACTGTTTTCACACTGTAATTCTCTAGAGATTCATCCATGCTGTAGTGTGTATCAGTGTGGTTCATTCCATTTTGTTGCTGAATAGTATTCCATACCATACTTTGTTTAACCATTCACCCACTGAAGGACATCTGTATTGTTTCCAGTGTTTGGCTGTGACAAATTAAGCTTCTGTAAACATTGGTGTATGAGATTTTGTGCAAACATGTAAATTCATTTCTCTGGAATAAATATATGCCCAAGAGTGTAATTGCTGAGTCACATAGTAGTTGCATACTTAGTTTTATAAGAAACTCTTTGTCTGGTTTTACATCCTGAAGATTTTCTCTTGCTTCTTTTTTTCTAAAAGTTTTATAGATTTACATTTTACATTCAAGCCTGTGATCCATTTTGAGTTAATTTTTGTATAAAGTGTGAGACTTAGGTTGAAGTTCATTTTTTGCCCTATGGATGTCCAAATGCACCTGCACCATTTGTTACAAAGACTATCTTTCCTCCACTGAATTGCTTTTGCACCTTTGTCAAGAATCATTGGGCATATTTGTGTGGGTCTCTTTATGGGTCCTCTATTCTGTTACATTGATCTATGTGTCTGTCCTGAAAACACCACAATGTCTTGAATACTGTAGTTATTCAAGCTATATTGGCCTTAATGTTGGGTAGAGTGATTCCTCCTGTTTCATTCTTCTTTTCCAAAATTGTTTCAGCTATTTTAGTTCCTTTGCATTTTCATATAAACTTAAGAATAATCTTCTCTGTATCTATAATAAATCTTCCTGGAATTTTGATAGGAATTGCATTAAATCTGTCCTGAAATTTGGAAAGGAGAACTGATATCTTTGCTATGTTGGAGTCTTCCAATTTATGAATGTCATGTCTCTCCATTTATTTAGATCTTCTTTGATTTCTTTCATCAGCATTGTGTAGTTTTTAGCATACAAATTCTATCCATGTTGTGTTAGATTTATACCTAAGCATTTCTTTTTTGATTGATTGTAAACGGTATTGTATTTTTAATTTCAGTGAACTCATATTCATTGTGAGTACATGGAAATAAAATGATTTTTGCTTGTTTATTTTGTATTCTGTGATGCTTGCTGAACTCATTTTGTTCTAGGAGTTTTTATGGATCCCTTGGGATTTTTTACATCTTCTGCAAATAGGGGAAGTGGTAATTCCTTTCTGATAGGTATGTCTTTTATCCCTTTTCTTGCCTTATTGCACTGACTAGGTCTTCCATCAATGTTGAATAAGAGTGGTGAGAGTAGACATCCTTGAGTTGTTACCAATCTTAGCTGGAAAGCCTTCCATCTTTCACCATTAAATATGATGTTAGCTGAAGGTTTTTTTTTTTTTTTTTTTTGTGGTACGCGGGCTTCTCACTGCTGTGGCCTCTCCCGTTGCAGAGCACAGGCTCCGGACGCGTAGGCCCAGCGGCCATGGCTCACGGGCCTAGCCACTCCGCGGCATGTGGGATCCTCCTGGACTGGGGCACGAACCCGTGTCCCCTGCATCGGCAGGCAGACTCCCAACCACTGTGCCACCAGGGAAGCCCAGCTGAAGGGCTTTTGTAGATTCAATTCATCAAGTTGGTAAATTCCCTTCTATTCTTATTTTTCTGAGAGTTTTTACCATGCACAGGTGTTGAAATTTGTCAAATGCTTTTTCTCCACTGATTGACACAATCTAGTTTTTTTTTGTTCTTTGGCCTGTTAATATGGTGGATTATATTGGCTGATTTTCAACTATTGAATAGCCTTGCATTTCTGGAATAAGGCCACTCGGTCATGATATATGATTATCTTTATATTTTGCTGAATTATACTTGCTAATATTTTCTTAAGGATTTTGTGCATCTATATTCATGAGGGATTTTCTGGGTAGAGTGTATTATCTGTACTGTCTTTGTCCAGTTTTGATACCATGATAATACTTGCTTCATAAAAAACTGGGAAGTTTCCTCCTCTTCTTTTTTCTGAAGTAGACTGTGCAGAGTTGGTGTTACTTCATTAAATATTTGGTAGAATTCTCTAGTGTAACTATCTGGGCTCAGACATTTCATTTTGGGATGTTTTTAAATGAAAAATTCAATTTCCCTAATAGCTATAGGGCTATTCAAATTATCTATTTTATGTTGAGTTGTGGAAGTTTGTGTTTTTTGAAGAATTGGTCCATTTCATCTAAATTGTCAAATTTACATGCATAGAGTTGTTCATAGTATTTTCTTACAAGTCTTTTGATGTTGGCAGAGTCTGTAGTGATACCCTGTTTCATTCCCGATACTGGTAGTTTCTGTCTTCTCTCTCTTTTTCTTTGTCAAGAAGTTCTTTGCTAGAGGATGGAAATTTTATTGTGCTTTTCAAAGAACCAGCTCTTCAATTAACTTTTAAAAATTGTTCTGTTTTCTGTTTCATTGATTTCTGCTCTCTTGTGCTCTTATTTCCTTCCTTCTGCTGACTTTTGGTTTATTTTGCTCCTCTTTTTCTAGGTTCTGGGGGTGGGAACTTAGATGATTGATTTGAGGTGTTTCCTTTTTTTCTAATGTATGCATTACATGCTGTAAAATTCCTTCTCGGCCCTGCTTTAGCTGCACCCTGCAAATTTTGATAGCATTTTCATTTAGTTCAATTTTTTAAAAAATTTCCTTGAGATTTCTTAACTCATGGATTATTTAGAATTGTGTTGTTTAGATTATAAGTGTTTGGAGATCTTCCTGTTATGTTATTGATTTCTAGTTGATTCCACTGTGATCAGAGAACACATGTTGTATGATTTCAATTAATTTGTTGCACTTAGGATACGGTCTATCTTGGTATATGTTTGTGGGCAAATGAAAAAAATGTGTATTCTGCTGTAGTTGTATGGAATGTTGTATAAATGTCTATTAGATCCTGTTGTTTGATGGTATTGGTGAGTTCTGCTATGTCTTTGCTGATTTTCTGTCTAGTTGTTATATTAATTGTTAAGAGAGGGTGTTGAAATCTCCAGACTATAATTGTGGATCTATTTATTTCTCCTTTCAGTTCTATTGGGTTTTGCTTCATAAATATTGCAACTCTGTTGTTTGGTAGATACACATTTAGGATTGCTATATCTTCTTGGGAGACTGACAATTTTGTCATTACATAATGTCCCTCTCTAACTCTGGAAATTTTCTTTCCTCTCAAGTATACTTTATCTGATATTATTATTGCCATTTCTGCTTTCTTTTGATTAATGTGTCCGCATCCTTTTACTTTTTAACCTGTCTACATCATTATATTTGAAATGAGTTTCATGTAGGCAGCATACAGTTGGGTCACATTTTTAATTTACTCTGCCAGTCTCTGTCTTTTACTTGGTGTATTTGGACCACTTACATTCAATATAAGTATTGATATGCTAGAGCTTAAGTCTGCCTATTTATTTCTTTAATTATTTATTATTTTCTATTTGTTCTGTGTTGTTTTTCTTCTCTTTCTGTGGGTTACCTGAACAGTTTTTAAAATTCCATTTTGACTTATCTACAGTAAATTCCTAAAGGATATTTTCACTGGATATAGAATTATGGGTTGGCAGTTGTTTTCTTTCAGCACTTGAAAAATGTGCCACTGCCTCTGGCTATGGTTTCTGATGGGGAACCTGATGTCATTTGAATTGTTTTTCTCCTATAGGTAAAGTATCATTTCTCTCTCAGTGCTTTCAAGATTTGTTTCTTTTTCTTTAGTTGCCAGAAGTTTGACTATGATGAGTCTTGGTATGGGTTTCTTTGGGTTTATCCTGTTTGGGATTCACTCAGCTCCTTGAATCTGTAGGTTTATGTCTTTTCCACATTTGGGAAATTTCCAGGCATTACTTCTTCAAGTACTTTTCAACCATACCCAATTTGTCCTCTCATTCCCAGACTCTGATGACATGAGTGTTAGATCTTTTGTTATAGTTCCACTGGTCCCTGGGGCTCTGGTACAGTCTATATTTTTCTCTGTTGTTCAGATTGTATAATTTCTATTGTTTTATCTTCCAGCTCACTGATTCTTTCCTCTGTCCTCTCCAATATGCTGTTGAACCCATCTGTTCAGTTTTTTATTTTAGTTATTGCACTTTTCAGTTCTAAAATTTCCATTTGGTTCTTCCTTATATCTCTTGTTTCTCTGCTGCGATTTTCTATATTTTCACTTGTTTCAGGGAGCCTGAGACTGACTGGATTGCCAGCATGCCCTGTCAGGGGAGGTCTGATGGAGCTGAGGGCAGGGCCAGGTTTTTGTCAGAGGCTTTTACCATCCCAGTTGGGGCCCAATACATCTTAGGTCCCTTCTCTTGAATTTCTCAGCTCTTTTGCGGGGGTAGAGGGAAGGATAGGAAGAAGAGAGGGTCAAAAGGGAAGGTGCTTCTCTCTAAGGGTATTCCAGAAGGGCCGGGATTTTATTTGCAAGTTCATAGCAGTCTGTCTGACTGGCACACAGCAGACTCTCTAGAAGTATTGTTGGCTGAAGGAATGAATGAAATGCCCCCACCCCACCTCTGCCCTTCCTGCCTCTAGACTCTCCCCATCTCTCTCCTAATGTGCCTTTGACACATTTTATTGCCCAAGTTCCACTGGGCAATGACAACAGTCATCATAATAACTAGTGTAGTAGGTTGAATAATGGGTTGCAGAGATATTTAGGTCCTAATCCCCTGAATATGCCCTTTTGGGACTTCACAGATGTGATTTAGTTAAGGATCTAGAGATGAGGAGATTATCTGGGTGGGCCCTAAATGCAATCACAGGTGTCCTTATAAGAGAGAAAGGGGGAGACAACTAAAGAAGGCAATATGATGGTGGAAGCAGAGGCTGGAGTAATGTACTTTGAAGATGGAAGAAGGGGCCACAAGCCAAGGAATTCAGGCAGCCATTAGAAGTCATAAAAGGCCAGGAAATGGATTCTCCCACCAGAGCCTCCAGAAATAACCAGCTCTGCCAACACCTCTATTTTAGCCCAGTGGAACTGATTTCAGACTTGCTAACTTCTGTAATCATAAGAGGATAAATTGATGTTGTTCTGAGGCACCAAATTTGTGGTGATTTGCCACAGCACCAATAAGAAACTAATGCAACTAGTATTGATTGAGTGCAGTCCTGTGGGCTTTGCTTGTGTCATCAATTAATTTTCACCATGGCCCTGGGAAGTAGTTTCTCTCATTACCTCATTACCTACCCTTTATAGATGCAGTAGGTGAGGCTTAGAGAGGGTGAGAAATCTTCCAAGGGTAACACAGCTTCTGGGGTGGGAGCAGCCAGGCTGGTTTATCCATCAGGCTGCTGAGCTTCTCATGTATGTGGGGTAGGGGAGACTCCAGATATGGATGAGACCCCCCCCAAAATTACTGGCTCCAAAATATAAAAAATAAAATGTCAAAATTGAAACTATTAACGATTCAGAAGCAAGTCATTAAAAAGTCCTTCCCCCTAATTTTTTATTTTTGGCAGAAAATGTTTTCCTGAGCATGGGTGTGCATCCCTGTGTAAAATGCCTGCCATGACAAGGAGCCAGGCCTCCTGTGTGCTGAGCAGGGTTCTCCCAGGGTGGTACCAGGGCATCCTGCATCCAGAGAGCAGCTAACCATGGGGCCACTCTGCTCCCCACAGGGCCCATCAACTCAGCCAGATGACTGTTTGTTTCTCCAGCACTTTCTCTTCTGGAGGAGGGAGCTCCAGGAGTATGCTCATTTAGCAAATTCATAAGAAAATTTGTTGTGTCTGACAAATGATCAGATGGAAATACTGACTATTTAAGGGGACAGACATCAACAGTGCTGTGGAGAAAGGATGCCTCATTTCATGCTGGTGTGTATTACACATGAACACACACACACGCAGGTACACACTCACACACGCAAACATGCGCATGCACACACCAGTTGTGGAAAGACCCACGGTCAGCCTAGTGCTTTGCCACCCCCACATGAGCCCTGGAAGGGCTGTTTTTATCATCATGCCCACTTTCCTGATGAGGAAATTAGGGTCAGACATCATTCAGATTTACAATGTCCAATGGCAACCAAACTGTGCCCGGGGGAAGCCTGGCCTTTGGGGCCCAACCTGCAGCTCCTCGGGCCCTGTCCTGTGCTCTAGGGGTAGCAACTATTCAGTTGGGGGATGCAGACTTCCCTGCTTCTTCGTAGACCTAGCACACATGGGCGTGGTGCATCCCTGCTCAGAGCAGGGGCCCTGAATGGTGATGTGACCAAGAGACCACCCACGAGTTCTGTGGCTGGGGGTCAGGGAGGCCATGGGGCCACCTTACCATCCTCGCTGAAGATGGGAGCAGTGTGCAGGTAGTGGGTGATGCTGGGGTCTTGCTCGAAGGGACACTCCACTTGTTTCCATGTGATGAACTCTCCTACTTGCTTGGCCAGCTCCAGAAATTTCTGCCAGGGACACAGAGACACAAAACGATGCACCCTGAGTGCCTGGAGGTCACCTGTGACAGTGGGGCCGGCCCTGGCCCGGTGTCTCTTGTCATCCCCGGTGAGGCCTGCCTCTAGGGTGGGCAAGGTGGGACATGGGGCAGAAAAATGATGGAATCACCCATCAGGAAATCTGGACATTTGTCACATCTCTTCATTCTCTCTGAAGAATTTGCTACACCCAGCACCTAGGGTTCACCTGTCCCCCTTGTCATGGCGAGACAGCAGCCTTGGGCTATGCCATCAGCACGCAGTGCATTTAGCTAGAGGTGACTATTACTTTAGTTTCATTCTGTTTATTTTTGTGGTTATCTCAACTAATGGCAAGCAATATATCCCTACTTACAGCAAGTTTGTTTATGTAGAGAATGAGGCAAATACATTTAAATAAACACATTTAAGTAAAATTTAATTCATTTAAGTAGAATTTTAATTGAGTAAAATTTAAGTACATTTAAGATTTTTAAAACTGCTAACTTAAAGCAGGATTTTAAATACAAAGCTGTGACTGGGGTGAGAACCCCACTCTGTGGCATTCTTTGATCAGCCTTGGTGTCTGTCCCCAGTCCCCACTGCCCATGCCCCGGGATCTGGGGCCACATGAGTACCCTGCCTTCTTGCCCCTCACTGCTCGCCCGCCCATCCTTCCGCCCAGGCCTTGATTCTGAGGACCAATTCAAGAAAGGCAAGAGACAGAGTGTGGGTTGGGATCACCTGGAGAGTGAGCTCCCAGGCCCCCTTGGCCCCTGCAGTCTCTCCCAAGCCCAGCCTCTTCCATGTCGCCTCCAGCCTGGACTGCTCCCTGGGATGCAGAGCCCAGGCAACCTGCTGGACTGGGCTTCCTCCAGCTATGCCGGCCCCTAGGGGTAACCAGGCCTGTGGGCAGCATGTGAAGGTCTGCTGGGGTGTCCATGTGAGGCCCCACAGCAGAGGCAGCTCCAGGCCAAAGGGCCCAGGCATTCACTGTGGGCCCTGTCAGCAGGAGACACGTGCAGAGCCTTTGGCGGGCCATGCGGCATGTCCACTCCTCCTAGACACTCTGTGTGGTCATGGTGGCAGCCCTGTTTCACAGAGGGAGAGACTGAGACTTGGACAGAGCGAGGGGCTGGCCCAGGACTGCTGCCCCTTGGAGTTGGAGGCTGAGTGGGGCAAGCACTAGGGTAGGGCTGGCTCTCTCGCAGGAGAAGAGCCCCTTCTTTCCTGTGGATTGGGGGGTACCACTGCTCATGGCATGCTCTGTTTGACTCAGTGACCATCTGCTGTCACTGTCCTGTGCCCCTGGGGCTCCTGGGCCCCATTCCTCCCCCTCCCCATGCCTAGCCCACCAGGCACTTCGAGACGTACATGCTGGGTAAGCCTGTATGTGGGGTCGAGACATGGAGTGGATCAGCCTGGCCTTGCTTCTAAAGAGCTTGGGGACTTGGGTGCTGTGACTGAGGGATAATAGCCCACTATAGAAGGGGCCTCTCTCCTCCTGTGAGGTCAAGGGGAACTTCCTGGAGGAGGGAACACTTGAGCTGACAGTGATGAGTGTCTGCAGAGGGAGAGGAAGTCTTTCTCTCCTCCCACTCTGCCTGACACTTCCTCCTGTTGCTAAGGGCTCCTCCTTTGGGAGGCCTCTCCTGACCGTGAACTGTGCCCCTGTGCAGCTCCTGTCACAGCACCACGTCAATTGTCACTGTGGGTCTGCAGGGCTGTCTTTCTCGCCAGCCTGGTGCTCCTTAAGGACTGAAAATGATGCTACTTCACCTGTGCTAGACACGAGGCCTGCACAGAGTGGGGGTCAATGCCTTCATAAGCCTCAGTCTCTTCCTATGGAAGATGTGGGGAGACCCCAATAATCCCACTCTGATGTTGGCTGCAAGCTGCTGCACTCTGCCTCGGAGTCCTCCTTTAATCCAACCATTCAGGGCCAGAACTCCTGCTCTGGGAGCTTTTATCAGCCTGCTTAACCAGGTGGCAGGCCCTCCAAGGCCCCTGGACCCTACCTCAAAGTTGACGTGTCCATTGGGGAGGCGGTTGGCACAGCCTTCGTTTAGGAAGTAGATGTCTTTGATGAGCAGGCTGAAGAAGGGGATGACGATCTGGAAGGGAGAGGGTGATCAGCCCTCAGCTGATCAGTGATCAGCCCTCAGCTGGCCTTCCCACAGTGGCTGCATAGGAGAGAGGCAGCCTTGCCAGCAGCCACCTGCCCCAGGGACCTCAGATACAACACCAGGATGCAGAAGGTGGGAGAGACTTCCCACCTGGGCAAGGCTGGCCAGCCTCAGGGCTTCATGGGCCATAGGCTACTTAGTATGTACCATGGGGAGCAATGTGGAAACCACAAAGAAAGGAGGCACAAACTGGGCCCAGACTGTTTCTTCCCAGGTCCCACCAGATCCCAGTGCAGTGCTGATTGGGCTCCTACTGTATACAATGCCATTACCCCTCCTGTTGGGGCTGGGTGAAAGATGCATAGTTTCAGTGGCCTTTGAATGTTTCTCCCATCGTCTGTTGGGAAAGGCCAGTGGGAGCTTCTCCCCACAGTCCAGGGGTCCACAGACTTAGGTCTCCTGACTCATGTGCCCCAGGAGGAATGGTGTGTGCTGAGCACACTGTTAAATATAAAATAAAAATTTTAGAAAAGAATAAATATACTGAAATAGAAAAAAAAATTTTTTTAAGTTTTGGTTTTATGAATCAAAAAACATGCTAATGGAATGTGAATTATCTGCTGTAAAATTCTGTGGCCTCTTTTAAAAATATACATATAACAATTTGCCATTCTATGTCTTTCTTGATGCTAAAGATCTGATCCTTCTGCACTATGGTAAGGCTGAAAGCATCCCTACTCTGGTTCCTGAAGCGACAGGCTTATGCGCTCAGCCTGAGAAGGATGGGGTCTCTGTGTTTCACTGTCAGATGTCTTGTTTCTCCCTCCTTGTTCCATACCTGCTAACCCCTAGAGAAAGGAGTCCAACTGGTGACAGCTCAGACTACTCTTGGGGAACAAGCTGGGTCTACCTTGTGTTGTGGGTTGAACTGTGTCCCTCAAAAATTTATGTTCAAGGACTTCCCTGGTGGTGCAGTCGTTAAGAATCCGCCTGCCAATGCAGGGGACACAGGTTTGATCCCTGGTCCGGGAAGATCCCACATGACGCGGAGCAACTAAGTGCGTGTGCCAAAACTACTGAGCCTGTGCTCTAGAGCCTGCAAGCCACAACTGCTGAAGCCTACTGAAGCCAACTGCTACAGCTACTGAAGCCCATGGGTCTAGAGCCCATGCTCCACAACAAGAGAAGCCCGCGTACCACAACGAAGAGTAGCCCCCACTCGCCACAACTAGAGGAAGCCTGTGCGCAGCAATGAAGACCCAATGCAGCCAAAAATAGAAAGAAAAAGAAAAGTTATGTTCATGTCCTAAACCCCCCAGTGCCTATGAATGGGAACTTATTTGGAGATAGGGTCTTTGCTATGGATGGAATCAAATGGAGATGAGGTCACATGGATTAGGTGGGCTGGTATTTTTATAAAAAGAGGGAAATTTGGACACACACTGGGAAGGTAGTCATGTGACAACGCAGACAGAGATGGGAGTGATGCGGCCACTAGCCAAGGAGTGCCTATGGCCATCAGAAGCTGGAAGAGGCAAAGAAGAATCCTCCCCTGGGGCCTTTGGAGGGAGCGTGGCCCTTCCAACCTTGATTTTCGCCTCTGGCCTCCAGAACTGTAAGAGAATACATTTCTGCTGTTCTAAGCTACCTCGTTTATGTGCTTTGTTATGTCAGCCCAGGAAAATAACACATCTACTCTGCCCTTAGGCTCCAGAGCTGGACATATGTGGCCAGGCCAGCTAGGGCCGGCTTCCAGCCCATCACCCTTAGGACTGGGCACCAGGCCCTGACACTTCTGGCTCAGGGACTGCCTAGGTCATTTCCCATCCAAGCTGACAAGGGCTTTGATGCGAGGACCTAGGCGCTGACCACTCGGCACAGCATAGAAGCATGGATGGCTCAGCTGGGCAGGGCAGATGGGGAAACCAAGGTCCATAGAGTGGCAGGGCCTGGCACAAGGTCATCCAGCTAGTGATCACCAGGGCCAGGACCAGAGCCAGGTTTAGCAGGGTTTGTCCACAACTGAGGGGTTTCCTGGGATGCAGGACTTGTGGTACTAAACCTGGGGCAGTCCTAGGCAAACTGGGATGAACTGATCACCCTAGATTTATGTCACTTCCACAAACATTTGCTCATGTCTTCTTTATGCTAGGTGCAGGGCTTGGGGGACAGTGAGAGTGTGTCACATACATTCATTCCTGATCCCAGTATAGTGGGAGACAGTCAAGGGAACAACCTACAAAACAAGGTTCTTGGCTTCCCCCAAGAACCTTGGGGGAAGGTTCATCTTGGCTTCCCCCACGCTGGCTTTAGTCCCTTTCTGTGCTCCCAAAGAGTCTCCACTTACGCCCTTGTCACAAGGGTGTTGGTGGTGGGCCTGAGTGCTTCACTGTGCTGAGGTATATACACATGAGATCATGTTTCATCCTCATCACTGTCCTGTGAAACAGGGCTTTTATGACCTCACCTCACAGATGAGGAAGCTGAGACTCAGACAGGTTAAGTAACTCATAGAAGCTCACACAACAGTACGTAGTGGATGCAGGACTAGGACTCTTCTCCGGAGCACCTGTCCTGTCTTCTTCCTCACTGTGCCAAGAGGGAAGGTGGTCTCCATCCATCTCCCACCACCCACACTGGGTGCATTCACCCATCTTGTGCATGATGGCTGAATTGAGTTGGAATGGGGAGACCCACTGAGATGGGCAGGGGTGGGGGTTAAGGGCTGTGGGACTCTGGGGACAGAGACGGCTCCTCATGGGCCTGGTGCAGGTTTCCTGGTGGCAGGGCCATTGAAGTGGTCCTCTGGGTGGCAGCATTTCCCATGTGTGAGAATTTTTCACCACTTCTGTCTGTCCACATGACTGTAAACCTGGGCTCTTGTTTTCTGGACCTGAGCAATTCCATCAGAACCCAGCTCAACCTGGAGGGCCCCCAGAGAAGCCTGTGTGGAGGGTGCTTTGTCACAGAGACTAGGGGAGTGGGAGGGGCAGACAGGAGCCAGCCATAGGCAGGAAGAAAACACAAAGTGACCTCCTGGCCTCAAAGTTTCAGCTGGGGGCACTGGGAGACTGCGAGAGCATCTCCAAGCTTCTTTCCCTCCTTCCCTACATTTCCTCCCTCTTTCCTTCCCTCCCACCTCGCCTCCCTCTTTTCTTCCTTCCAACCTGCAGCCTTCCATTCTTCTATCTTTCCTTCCTCCCTTCCTTGCACCCTTCCATCCATCTATCTATCCTTCCTTCCATCCATTCTTCCATCCATCCATCCGTCCATCCGTCCTTCAGCCTTCCATCCATTCATGAAGGAGCTTCTGTGGGTCCAGCCCATGGTCCATAACTCCCTGGAAGTTAGAGGAGAATGCAGTGAAACTAAGTGCACAGCTCTGTCAGTCTCCCACCTATAGCCCCAGACCTAAATGCACAGCGTCCCAGCACCCCAGAGCTAGAAGGGGTGCAGACAACAGGAGCACAAAGTCCTGGTCTGTTCACTCTGCCCTCAGGGTAGAAGGAAAACAGTGCAGAGCACCAGTGCTGTGACTGACACCTCAGTCCAAAGGCTGCAGCCTCCTCTAGGCACCCCACCCACAGTCCAACTCCTGGGCCATAAGCCAGTACCCCTGTGACTGCCACATGGTACCTGTGCCCCGAGGACGGAAGGTAGAAAAGACTGGGATACTTAGAGTCTGATTCCTGGCTCTGCCGCCTACTTGCTGAGTGACTTGGTTAGTGAGGGCTCCTCTCTGAGAATCAGTCTTCTAATTCAGAAGGTGGCTATGCTGAAGTCTACCCCATGGAATAGTTGTCAGAATTAAATTGGGAGATGGTGGTCAAGTGGCCCTCGTGCGGTGGGTGCTCAGTGAAGTGAGGGTGCCCCTGCTGCCCTGGTTTTCCAGCTTCCTGGCTCCCGGGGGACAGGCTCATCTGCCCTGGGACTTGAGGACATGCCTTGCTGAGTGCTGCACCCCCTGCACCAGGCTCCCTGGGACCCAGCATTGCTGAAGTGCTGACAGCCTGAACAGGAAGGCCCAGCTGGACAGGACATGGCCAACAGTGTGGCCTGGGTCTGCACACAATCTGTGCTCTGCGGGGAGGAGGCTGGGAAGGCCTGGTGGGTTGCACAAGCGTGCATATCTCGGCCTGCTCCCCAAACCTGACCACATATGCATCCAATACAAACACAGAGTGACTTTGAATTTCAAGAACAGCAACTGGTTCTATTATCCCTCAAGCTGGAAGCAACTTCCACAAACTATGGCGGGGACCTGATTCCACCAATGTTCCTGCAAGAGACCAGACTGAAAAGGCACAGCAAGTCTTGCTGTTTTCTCCCCATGCAAATGAACGACTCTAATCATCAAGCTAGTGACAGGTTTTAAGCCAGCAGATCATGGCAATCCCAGGGCCTGGGATGGTTTCTTGTATCAGAGGCCACTAGGAGAATTTGGAGGAGAAACAAAATTGATCAGGACGAGCAAATGTCCTCCAAATGCAAATGTATAAGAACAAGATATGTGAAAATGCAATTCTGTGGCAAGAAGCCACAGAATTTTGGTTTAGTCATTTCCAAAAACATAAATGTGATCTGAGGCCACATCAATAAAGTATTGCCTTTAGAATAAGGATGTGTAAGACCCTATGTACTTGGAACCACAATTTGATCTGAAACAGAGGGACCCTGACAAATGGAGCTGTTCAGAGAACAAAGGGACCCAAGAGGGGAGGGAACTGGAGACCACAGCATGGCAGGGCAGGCCTGGGGCTGCTGACGCAGGAGGAGAGAGGGAGGCAGGGCCTGGAGCTCAGAAGGACTGGCGGCTGGAAGTGGAAATGGCCTTACTCTGTGTGGCCCTCTGGAGAGGACAGCCCCAGGTGGCTGACACAACCCCACAAGGCAGCACTTGCTACCAGTTAGAGCTGCTTTGGGGGTGGGTTGATCTGTTTGGGGAGGTGGTGAGTTCCCTATACTGGAGGCATGAGAGCAAGGTGACACGACTCTCTATTATAGATGCTGTAGAAGGGCAGGGGATTGGACCAGGTGACCTTCAAGTCACCACCCCACCTGGGCCAAGGTGGTCTGGAGCAGGGAGGAGCTCTGAGGGCTGGGCAAGTGTCTGACCTACCTTCTCCCGGCTGCTGTGGGCGGTCAGGGAGCGGTGGGCTGCCCCGCGCAAGGCTGTTCTATAGTTGCAGAAATTCCCTGTTGGGTCCATCTGGTGCTGGAAGGAGATAGGGAGGCATTTGGGCAACTGTGTCCTGGGGATGGCTGGTGGCACCCAGCAGCCCAGCAGCCTTGCTTACCTCGAGGATGAAAAACTTGGCTGTCTTCACTTTGGCCCAGGTCTTCTTCAGCCTTGAGACAGGGTTCATGTTCATGCCAGCTGAAAGAGGGAAGGATGAGCTGGGGGCAGGGCCAGGCGGGGAGGGCTGTTCTGAGCTGCACAGTCCCTCTGTGAGGCCCCCAGCTGGCCTAGCCCCTCAGGCTGCACCCTGACCAGGGCTGATGTTTGTGGAGCCTCAGCCTGCCAGATGAAGGGTGGGTGGGTGCTAATGGATACTGTGTACAGGTAGGCCTGGCTTCTGTATGTGCAGGGCCCCTGTCCTAGTCCCTTTCCCACACTGGCCCTATACTGTGACCAGGGGCCTGTTTGGGGCCCTGCCTTCCCTGATTCTGGGGACACACTGCCAAGCTCTCATCAAGCACCCTGAAAGGGCTGGGCTTGCCTCAAAAGGGGCACCTCCCCAGGACCTTTGGGGTGGGGTGGGGGGAACATGGGCCCAGCCTGCACCCAACCCCTGCTCAGGTTGCTTGCACCCCACCTGCCTGGGTGTGCCCACTCCACCCTCTCTGGGAGCATTTGCACCGGGGGCTCCAGGCCTGGCCGGCCCACTCACAGATGATGGCCATTAGGGAGTTGAAGTTGCCGATGTTGAAGCACTCACGGGCTACGTCGATGAAGAATTCAATCACCTGGGCCCTCTGTTTCTTCTTGGATGGCTGGGGACAGGGCATATGAGCCTCAGTGATGAGGTGTCCCCATCCTGCCCTGACCAGATACCCTGCTTACCTGTCCTGTCCCTCATTAACCTTCTTTAAGCCCATTTCACAGCTGAGATGCTTGATGCCAAGGCAATTTGTAGCCCAGGGGCTGAGGCTCTCAGTGCACCCCGGGTGGAGCTAGCAAAGAGCCCATTGCCATGGAGGGCCGGATGGGGGCTGGCAGGACTCCTGTTGCCACACAGGAGTCACCTGCAGCATGGGAGGGGCTGGGGGCCCCCTCATGTCCTCCTGCTCTCTCAGGCCTAGCCCCAGCACCCCTACACCTAGAAGCAGAAAACACGGCTCCCTCACCTCTCTTCCCAGCACCAAACTGCTTCACTTCACACGGGGTGCGGGGGCCACACGGTGACCCCGAGGCCCTGTCCCCTAGCCGCCCCACCACTGCTTTCTGTCGATTGACTGATTTCAACCCCAGCTTGAGTCGAGTGCGTGAGACTTTGACCTCTCTGATGGGTCAGAACCAAACTGTGTCCTCTCCCAGGCTGAAGCGCTGCCTGACTCTGGGGTGGGCTCTGTCCAGGCTTCACTCAGGCAAACCCCCGTCTTAGCTGCCAGGCCAGCGATGCGGTGTCAGAAGCAGGCAAGGCCCACGGAACCCTACAGTGTTCTTTCCACGTAGACTGCCCTCCTCCCATAAGTGCAGAAGTGGTCCTTACTGCTGCCAAGAAGCCTGCTGTGGTGTCTGAGGAGCTGTGCACCCAAAACCCCTTTGGAGAGCTGCCCGCCTGAGGTCCTGCCCTGTCTTTCATGGGACAGCCCACATGGGGATGGTGATGGTGACCGAGCAAGGTGGGGGATCAGGGCCAACTACTAGGGTGGATGTGGGCACTCTGACAGGAAGCACTGTCTCAGGCTGAGGTATCACAGATGAGCTTCTCCTCTGAGCCTCTTCTCCTTTCTTGGTCGCAGACCCCTCATAAATACCTTACGCCCCAAGCTCTGTCTCAGCGTCTGCTTCCAGGGAGCCCACCCTGGCACATATGCTGCCTCCAATCTTCCCCTGAGACGGGGGACCTTGGGCTTCACCTGACAGTGGGAGAATGGATTTGGAAGAGGGTTCCACTGCCATAAGGAAGGGAAGAGGGTGGGCAGGGTCTGGCTTGGCAGGGCTGAGACCCGGTGGCGAGCATGTCCAGCTCAGTGTTGCCTGGTCTTCCTGCTTTCCAGGAGAAGCCAGAGACCTGGACTTTAAAGTGCAATCTCCCACTTCTTAAAGGTTAGATTATTTCTACCTCTAAGTCCTGAGTGAGCCAAATGGAATTCGGCTGCATGCCAGGCCAGTCCGCCCCAGGAACAGGTGGAAAAAGCAGCGCCCGCCCCCCTCTCCCTCAGCAAGCCTCTCTCTGACACCCTCTGTGACTGGCAGGTAGATCCACGCCAGGCAGGATTCACCACATCACTGGCCTGGCAGCTAAGATGGGGGTTTGCCAGGCTCTACCCAGAGGGGAGATATCACTACAGGCAAGCTGGGTGACACCCGGTGTCCCAGAGCGTGCCCAGCCTGGCCCTGGGCTTGGAGACAGGCTCATGATGCTCTTCTGGTTCCCTCCCAAGAAGGCTCCTCTCAAGCCCTGGCCACCTTTGGCCATGCCAGTTCAGGCCCTGGCTTCCTACGCACCATGCAGATCTCAGTAGCCACGAGGTAGCACAATCTGTTGAACCATTTCACGTAAGCTTCCAGGTTGTTAGTCTTGTCACTGAAACAAGGCTAGGAAAGACACAAGGACCATGCTCAGGCTTTTTGTCAATAACTTTTTGAACACGAATAACTTTTTGAAGTCAGCCATGATCATTATAGACAATCTGGGAAAGGTCAAAACCTCAAAACCATCCACAAATATCTCAAAACCATCCACAAATACATGATTTGACATGTATCCTTCTAGTCTTTTTTTTCTATACCCTTAAAGATGTAACTTAATATGATATATATATATATATATCATATACCCACACACACAATTAATCCTCATTATTCACAGCTTTTGTGTTTGTGAATCTGTCTACTTCCTAAAATTTCATTTGTAACCCCCCAAATAACACTCATGTCACTTCTTGGTCATTTGTGGACATGTGCAGAGTGGCAAAACATTTGAGTCACCCAATGCACCTGTGCGTTCCCAGCTGAGGTTGAGCTGATGCCCTGACTTCTGGTTTCAGCTCCCATATTGTAAACAAGTGTCCTTTTTGTAGTCTATTTAGTGTCTTTTTTTTTTTGCATTTTTGTGCTTTTTCTTGGTGATTTCACTGTTTAAAGTGGTCCCAAGCACAGCGCTGCCGTGCTGTCTTGTGTTCCTAAGCTCATGAAAGCTGTGACGTGCCCGAAGGAAAAAATATGTGTTAGATAAGCTTCGTTCAGATGTGTCACAGTGCTGTTGGCCATGAGTCTAATGTTACTGAATCAACAATATATATTAAATAAGGTTTCATTAAACAGAAACACACATAAATCAAGGTTATATATTGACTGGTTGATGAAAATGTTGTGATGAGAGGCTTGCAAGGAACCTAACCCTATGCTTTCCCCAGGAGTAATGGCTCAGTATTTGCTAATTCAGTGTTCACAACGACTATAGGATATAAAGATGGTGAATAATGAGGACCAACCATATGTATTGTTGTACGTATGTGTGTATGTATGTTTCTATCTCTATCTCTATGTTCAATATATATTCCCACATTTTCCTACGTGAACCCTTTCATGTGCTATAAAATATTCTTTGGAAACATAATTTTAAAAATTGATGTAGACTATTCCACTGTATAAGTGTACTACAATTTCAGAGAATCCAAAAGAAGTAAAGAAAGAAGCAAAAAAAGAAGCACAAGAGGTAAAGAAGACAAGGTACAACAGAAGACAGTAAAAACAAATCCATCTAGAGCAGTAATTACCCTGATATAGACCAGTCACTGTAATTAAAAAAAATCCAGCCTTCTGCTATTTTCAAGAGATACACCCCAAACCCAAGGATATAAGTAAAAAAATTGAAAAGTACATGTGATAAATATTTATGTGATATTTATCATCACATAGCTATATTAATATTAGACAAAATAGACTTTAAGGCAAAATAAGACTCCAAGGCAAGAAGCATTAGGAGAGTTTAAAGGGTAACTGCATAATGATAAAAGTTTTGATTTATTGAGACTATGTCATGAGTCTAAATTTGTCTGCACCTAATAGCATAGCTTCAAAATATGGAGGCAAAAATGATCCAGAAAGGTAAATTCCTTATAAGGAGGAAATTAAGAATACTTGTTCGTTAAAAGACGCAATAATGGGAACGAAAAGCAAAGCAACCAACTAGGAGAAAAAAGTTTGCAGTATATCTAACTGACAAGGGAATATTAACTAGTACACATTTTAAAAACTCACACAAAACTCTTAAAAATCCTTAAGAAAAAGACAAATCGCCAATAGAAAACCGAACAAAAATCAGGGACAGGCATTTCATAGACGAGAAAACAAGAATGTCCAAAACACATGAAAATATGCTCCATTTAACAGTTTGACAAAGATTAAAAAGCCTGACAATTTCAAGCGTCAGTGAGGCTGTGGAGCAAGAATAACTCCCTGCTGGCAGTGTAAATGGATACAGCCTCACCTGGCATCACCTGGTAAGGTTGATCATATGCCCACCCTGTGATGGACACAGTGATTCCCTTCGTAGGTATATATTAGAGCAACATCTCAAAATGTTGTCCATGGACTCCTGAGGGTCCCTGAGACCGTTTCGGGGGTCCACAAGGGCAAACCTAATTTCATATTCATAGATTATTGCCTTTTCACCGTGTTGACATTTGTACCAATGCATAATAGAATGATGGGTAAAATTGCTGCCACCTTAGCCTGAATCGAGACGGAGGCACCAAATGACACCAGTGGCCATTGTGTTCTTCACTACCACACACTCACAGTAAAAGAAAAAAAGTGAGTGTGACTGAGAATGTCCTTGAGGACACAAAACTTTTCAGTTTTATTAAATCTCAACCCTTGAGTACATGTCTTTTTCATGTTCTATGTGACAAAATGGGAGTGCAGTTGTCCCTCGGTATCCTTGGGGAAATGGTTCCACCTCCCCCCTCAGATGCCAAAATCAGAGGATGCTCAAGTTCCATATGTAAAATGGCGTAGTATTTGCATAAACCTATGCACATCCTCCCGTATACTTTAAATCATCTCTAGATTACTTATAATACCTAATACAATGTAAATACTATGTAAATAGTTGCTTGGGTGAGCAGCAAATTCAAGTTTGCTAATTAGAACCTTCTGGAGTTTTAAGTTTTTCTAATATTTTTGATCTGAGGCTGGTGGAATCCGCAGTTGCAGAACCTACAGATACGAAGAAAGGACTGTAGACATAGGCACTTCTGCTGCACACAGAGTTTTGTTGGTGGTCTTGCAGAAAAGCACTGGTGTGACTGACTTGTGAGCTGAACTTTACTCGTGGAGCACCATTTTTACCTGAAAGAAGGACTGACCCATTATGGTTACTCAGACTTCAGTATTTGGCTGATATTTCCTTGAAAATCAACAAAATGAGCCTGTAACTTCAAGGAAAACAACTGATCGTATTCGTTGCCAAGGATAAAATTCAAGTTTTCAAGAGAAAATTGGGAACTTATAAAACATGTATCTGCCTCTGGAGCTTGACAGCTTCCCAATACTTAACTTTTTGGGTGATATCAGTAGTGAATATATATAATGAATATCATTTTAAAATATCATATAATGAAACATGTCAACATTCAGAAGGTCTGCTTGATTCAGTGAACCCATATTTTCCAAATGGACAATATATGTCACAAAATCCAGCATGGGCAAAAAGATCCATTCAAGATGCAAGATGGACAAATGAATTTTAAAGTGATAGAGTTTATTTTCAGATTCCAAATTGCAGCTGATCTTAAAAAATTACCCCTTGTTGAGTTTTAGTGTACTATCAAAGAAGAATATTCACAATTATCTGAAAAGGCTGTAATATACTCCTCTCTTTTCCAACTACATATTTGTGTGAGGATGGATTTTCAACCAAAATAATGTTAGATCAAGAGATTGAATGCAGAAGTAGATTAAGAGAATTCAACTGCCTTCTATTGTCAGTCATTAAAGAGATTTGTAAAAATACTGTAAAACAATATCACTCTTCTCATTAATTTTTTTTATTTTGGAAAATAGAGTTATTTTTCATAAAACTTACATTAACATATAATGAATTATGATTTTTGAATAAATAAATATTTTTAAAAGTTATTGGTTTTAATGGCTAATAGAATAAATACCGGTAGGTATTATTAGTACATAATCAAAAGTTCTTTGGGGTCCTCCATAATTTTTAAGAGTAAAAAAGGCATCTTGAGACCAAAACATTTGAGAACTGGTGCCCTAGAAAAAATGTACCTACATACATTAGAAATGTGTAAGAATGTTCATAGCAGCAATATCTACAATAGCCAAGAGTCTGGAAACAACACAAAAGTGTTCATCTACAGTAGAGTGGATAAAGAAATGTCACGTGCAATCTTGATGTATTTCACAATAAGAAATAATACTTGGAAATGGCCAAAACCGCAAACAAAACAAAACAGAACAACAAACAACTCAATAAGAGTAGCAAAGTCTCCTTCCCACTCTTGCTCCCAGCTCCATGCTGGGCTCCCCAGAGTAACCAGTATTCCTAGAGATTGTCCACACGCATGTGCAAGGAGATGTGTATCATGCACCCTCCTATCAGTTATTGTTACACAGATGGTCACATACTCTTTGCCACTGCTCTTCACTCTACTTTCTTCTCTCAACAATGGACTTTTGGTGATTATTCCATTCTTACAGTCGCTCTTACTCTAATAGTTGCATAACATTCTATGTATGGATGTATTATAATGTTTAATCGAGTCCCTGTGGATGGTAAGGTAGTTTGCTTCCAGCCTTTGGTCATAAAGCACAGAAAGATATCCCAAATATCTTTGTGCATACATCTTTGTGTACGTGTGTGTATATCTGCAGGGTAAATTGTTAGGTGTGGAAAGTTGGGGTCCGGAGTGTATATTTCAAGTGTTGATACTATTGTCATGCTGCTCTCCAAAGTGGCTATGCCAATTTCACCCCTTACCAGCCGTGTATGAGACAGTCCCTTTCCCTGCACATACACACCCATAATGTTTAATATTTGCTTATCTGAGAGGTGAAATGCAATTGCATATTTAGTTTGCTCTTCTTTTATTAGGTGCCAGGGCAGAAGACAGGATATTTCCAGTTCTGGCTCGGATTTAACTCCTTGATAAGCACCAGGCTAACTGCTCATTGGGCTCTGAGAGAGAGGGGCAGGCTCTGAAATTCCACCTTCAGAGGGAAGAGCATGCCCTTAACTTCCCTGGGCAGCTGGCACCAGCCCGCGTTCCCCCGAGTGGCCGCTAGAGGGCATCGGCGCCCACCGCAAAGCACCGGGAGGGCACATGGCGTCTTGGAGCGGGCCCCGTGCGAACCTCTAACCCTCTAACCCACCCAGGGCTTCTGCTCCTCGACCGCCACTCCGCCCTCGCTGGGTGGGTGACCCGGCCAGGCTCATCCCGCCCTCCCAGGCTTCCCCGGGACTCAGGGCTGCTGGGGTGTGATGGCCTTGGGCTAGGGGCATGCGTGGAGTGGGCACGACCCCTCCAAGCCCATCTGCCCTTGGTCCCTCCGAAGCTGGCTCAGCTGATGCTCCGGGGATCCCCCAGAGGGACCGGTGAGTAGGGGTCACTGCTGGGACAGTCCGTCCAAGGCCCTTCTACCTTTGTGCTGGCCAGAGGGTCCTTGTTCACAAAAGCCTGGACAAATTCCTCAGGTCCAATGTCTCGTAGCCGTTCCTGCACCAGAGACAGAAAAGGAGTTGGGAAAAGGGGAAATGTATGGGGAAGGGATGCTCCCTGGGGGCCTGGCATGGGCCCACCTGCCCTTCTCACCGGGCCTCTACAGCCCTGTTCTGGGTTGTCACAGAGCTTAGCACCACCTTGAAGGGGGCAGCCCCTCCTTTCCCATGCTCAGGGGCTGTTGTATTTCATGGGGGCAGGGGTCAATGTCTCCATAGAGAGTGCTTGTGGGGTGTGATACCTAGGAAACCAGGTTCGAAATCGGGTAATTGAAATGACCTGCCCCCTCCAGGGTAGGTCTGGTGGCTAAGAGCATGGGGTCTGGGTCAGAATTGAGTCCTGGCTCTGTCCCTTCTGCTGTGTGCCTTCTGGCAAGTCACTTAAACACTCTGGGCTTTAGCTTCCTCATCTGTGAAAAGAGAATAATAATATTACCTATCTGGTAAAGTGGTGGGAAGATGAGATAGTGCATGTAACTCTTGAATATAATGCCTGGAAACCAGTAAGAGTGCCATAAATGATGGAGGTTTAAAAGAAAATAACCCTACTCCCCAGCTTCCCTTCTCTCTGGGGCAGGCCCCTTTGGCCTCTGCATCTACAAGAAACCCAATATACTGGAGGTTAGGCCAGGGCATCCGTTTCACACACAGGAAGGCCTGTCTGCGCTTCTCTGGAAAGCTTCGGTGGGTACAGTGTGACTGTGTGAGTCCTGGATGGGGAAAACCGAGGCCCGGGTGGGGAAGGCCCTAGATGTGGGAGGATCCTGTCAGAGCCAGGATCTGAACCTAGTTCCTCTGTCCCAGGCCTGGACTCTCAGGCAGGCCAGAAGTCAAAGTTGGGCAGGGCTGTACCTCCAGCCTTCCTGTTCCTCGCCCCAGGTGTGGTGAGAGACTGGTCCAGAGTCAGGGTCCTCTGGAGATGCCTGGGTGGCCCTGATGTGATGGGCTCAGGCCCTGGGTTAGGCTGAGACCAGGTGGGGGACAAGATGGGGAGTTGGGGGGGTGGCCGGCTATTTTCAGTGTTCCAGGCTCTGGGTCTGAGTGGAGGGCGGTGTGGGCCTGCTCACCAGCTCTACGTGGGTCAGCTGCTGAGCCAGTGTGTAGGGGTCACTGCAGATGTTGAGGAGCTCCCTGTGGATAGAGGCTGGAGGCTTGTTCCTGTAGGAGATGGGCTTGTCAGTGCCCAGCAGGCTTTCCGGCCCCTGGCCCAGAGCCGCCAGCTTCTGGTGCAGAGCCTGCAGGAGCTGATGCATCCTCTTTCGGTATGCCTGGAGGAGGGTGGAGAGAGGGTGCTCAGGCCTGGAAACCTGTCTCCGCATATCTAATATCTGAGGCCGGCTGGCTCCCCAGCTGTCAGGGATGGGCTGCTCCTAGGCGTGCCTGCCCCTCCCCCACCCTGAAACAGGACCCAATCCAGGGCAGGCTGGGTTTGGGGTTTACAGTCAAGGCTGGCTGGGGAGAAGGCTGCAGGATCACCAGTGGGAGCCAAGAAGAGCACACATTAGGGAGCGTGGCTGGGTGCAAACCCCCACCAGCTGTCTGGGGAGAGGGGCAGCGTGGGGTGGGGACTGCCAGGGAGTGGAGGGAGAGAGGAGGGAGATGTGGAATGGGCCCTGCCCTGGGCGCTAGTCTTTTGCTTGGCTTCAATGGGGGTCCCCTCCTGTCTCCCAGGCCTAGCTTAGAGAGGCTTTCCCTGACCAGCCTTGCTGTCCATCCTCTGCCCTGGCACTCTGTCTCCAGCTCACCCTGTGTGACTTCCTTATGGGACCATTGCAGGAGATGATTGGGGTTGTTTTCTCCCCTGCAGAATGACACCTCGGCAGGGGCAGGGAAGTCCGCGTTCACCTCTCTGTGTCACAGCTCTGGGCATGCAGTGGACACTTGATAACCATTTACCATACCGACAGAGCCCCTCACCATGCAGCTCAGATGCTCTGGACTTGGTGCAGGGACCACCCTCCCACCCCATGGGGAAACTGATTTCCAAGGAAGGTGCATCAGACTAGCTGGGTTTACTGAGCAAGATGTCCACACATTCCCAAAGGTTTGGTCAGTAGCCCACAGAACAGGCCGCCGACTGGTCAGCAAATGGCTCCCCCAGAGGTGGATTCAACCCCCTTGAGCCGGGAGCTGGCCTGGGAGTGGTAGTGGGCATCCGGGGCCTGGAGTCCTGGCAACAACAAGGTGTCAGGCAGACAGATTCCCAGCGGGGCCTGGTCCCAGAGGCCTCAGAAGAAGGTTGTGGATAGTCAGTACTGCCAGGTAATTTCAGATAGAAAAAGTGCACATTCTTCATGCACACAATCCCAGAGGCATTTTGCACGTGGGGCGTAGGGTGTAGGGCTTGCCTGGGGACCTCAGTGTTTCCTCAAGTCTCTGATGGGGCTCAAAGGAGCACTGAGGTCCAGCATTGTTGGTGCCCAGAGCTCTGGTGATGGAGGTGGCATCCCAGCCCCTTATGAAAGTGCTTCTCTGTGGAGTGGCCAGGGCAGCTGTGGTAGAGCCCTCAGGACACAGGAAACCCGAACCCAAACCCAAACCCTAACATTAACCCTAACTCCCAGAGCCGTGGGGGTCAGACCCAGAAGGCACCCATGGGTTAGCTGGGCAGTGTGTGGGTAAACTGAGGTCCAACTCTTCCCTTTGTCACCAGTGGAAGGAACAACCCGTCTCAGCTTTGCTGTATCCCAAAGTGTGGTCATCACACATGCTGCCTCCCAGGTCTTCATTTGAGTGCCAGGAAGATAGTGAGTTAGGTCCAGCCAGAGCCAGCCCCGGTGGCACAGTCACCGGTGATCCCTGACACCTCCACCAGCCCCCCACCTCTCTCTGCTACCGAGCCCAGAGGTGGCTACGCTGGCTGTTGAGATCCCGCATTTCCCACTCAACCCTCCACCACCCCATCTGGCTCCCCTCCTGTCGCCAGACTAACTCTCACTGGCACCAAGGACCTCCTGTCATGAAAGCCAGGGGCTGTTTCTCAGGCAGCATCTGCCTCAGCTCCCCAGTTTCTCCTGCCTTGGGCTGTTTGCAGGCTTGTCTTGTCTGCACTGTGATTGCATGCTGGGTTCCTCCTGCCTCTGTCTATTCCTCTCTTCACCATCCTCTGTACTTCATTCCTGGGTTTTCTGGTTCATGTGCAGAGTGTCGTTTAGTATTCGTGTGCGGACAACCTTCTCCTCTGATCTCCAGAGCCATGTGGGCAAGGGGCCACCTGGACCTGATGCATGCAAGAAGTCATGCTCTCCTCCCCAGGGCTGCCTCTTCCACCTGCATCCCTGTCCGGTGAACGAAGCACTGGTGTCAGGCACCTGGACGTGGAGCCATCCTCAAACCACCTTCTCCCTCAGGCCCTCCAGGCCATCATCAACCCTCTTGATTTTGCTTTCTTCCATTTCCATGCTTGTCGTCCACCACAGTGTATGTGGCCCAGGCCATAGTCATTTCCCTGGTGGCTGCAGTGGCCTCCTCAGTGGACCCCATGCATTAATGCCAGCCTCTCTTCATTCCACCCTGTAGCAAGAGTGTTCTGTTCAAAATGCACATTTGACCACAGCACGCTTCTTCCCTAAATTGCCTCCCTGCTTTTGCAAAGACAAAAAGCCTGACATGACTTGGAGGCCCCGAGGTCAGCTCTGGGCATGCTCAATGGCCTCCATGTAGCCCTTGCTCCTCTTTTCTGTGCTCCAGACACAGACCACTCCCCCATCCCTTTGACCCCTGTCCCTCCTGCCCCATGACCCAGGCAGGACCTGTACAGCCTTCTCCCTCTGAGCTCCATGCCCTTCCTTCACAGCCCTTGTCCAAGCCTCTCACTGGAGTACCAGCTCCATGAAGGCAACACTGGGTCACTCTTTGCTGGTCCCCAGTATGAACAGGAGGGGCCCACACATATTTGCTGATTAGATAAAACTGGCCTTCACCTGCTTCTAGTCAGTCAGCCTCTCCAAGGCAGAGTTCAGAGCCCTACTGAAGTCAAGGATGCAGTGCATCTGTGGCTACAGTTTGATAGAACCAGGCACTGGCCCTATTTTTAAAAATATGCAGACAATTTAGCAGGACTTGTTTCTACTGAACCAATATTCACTCCAAACAATTGCCATTGCTTGCATGCTAATTCATTTAAAAATTTTCCAATAGTGTTAACCTCAAGCTAATCTGTTGGTTTTTTCTTGAATCTTCTGTTCCCCCTCTGAATGTGGGGAAGGTATTTGACCTTCTCTTTGACCTCCTCTCATTCTCTCACTGATTTCTACAACTTGTGGACACCGTCTGGGAGATCTCAGTGAATCCGGGCAGGCCCAGGGACCTACCGCTGAGAACGCCAGTGTGTTCCTTGTCACTGTCAGGGGCCCACATTCGGAGTGCCAGGGTGCACCCAGCATGGCTCAGCTCTCCTCCAGTGGCTCTCCCGTGAGCTGGGAGGATGGGGGCTGGGCTGTTTTCTCTGTCATTCTCACAGAGCCGTCTGCTGCATGCACGGAGCCAGGTGTGAGTGCAGAGGTCGCCGTCCAAGGGTGGCCTGGGTGGTGGCCATGGCTCTCCAGGTGCCTCCAAGTTCTCTTGGACCGAGCGTTTCGTGATTAGGATCCATTTCCATCCAGACAAGTACGGGCCCTTGTTTTCTGAAGTTCCTGAAAGCTCCCACCTGAGCCAGCCCACGGCTGATGTCCAACGGGCTTAGCCCACCTGAACAGGCAGGAATTCTGCACCCACTGCCAGCTCGTTCTCTGAGTCAGCTGTCCACCACCTATGCCCTTGGCGGGAGCTAGTAGACAGCCATGTGAGTGGGAAAGCAAGGCCAGAGTGAGGAGGGCTGCCCATACAGTCAGCCTCCTCTGGCCAGCCCAGTGGGTGTGGCCAAGGCACTGCTGTCCTCCTGTCCTGTCTCCTTCACCAGGGCTGTGACCTTCTAGGGCTTCCTGTGATCCCCCAGTCTCCCTCAGCCTCGGCATTGGCCTTCCTGAGCTGTAACTGCTGAGCCCAACCTACCAGGACAGGAGCCGAGGGTGGACTGGAGCAGCACAGAACCCACAGTCATAGAGAATGGCCTTCCCAGAGCCGCTCCAGCCCCTTGTTCCCGGTTACTGAGAGGTGGTGGGGAGCACAGTGAAGACATGAGGCTTCCAGGAAATGGCAGGGGGGCAGGAAGAAAGAGAAAGTTGTCACCTTTCACAGCCACTTTGATGGGGAAGCCCCACTCCTTCCTGGCCTTGTACCACCTCCTCCACGTTCCTGAGCAGCATTGTTCTCCTCACTGCCCTTTGAGGGAGGGCTTATCATCTTCCCTCTTACAGAAATTAATTTAAGGTCCAGAGAGGTTAAGTAACTTGCCCAAAGACACGCAGTTCTGAAAACACTTGTGCTCATCTCATTGTATTATGCACAACACTTTATATCATTTGATCCTATCTCTGTGTAAGAAATCTTTTACAAGATGATTCTGAAATGTTTTTGGAGCAAAAGATATAATGCCTATGATTTAAAAACATAATTTGGAGGGAGGGGAAGTGTGTGAGGGGATAGAAGAAACAAGTTTGGCAAAATGTTGATAATTGTTGAAGCTAGGCTATGAGCACACAGGAGTTCATGGTTACTATTATCTATGTTTGTATATGTTTGAAATGTTCCATAACAAAAGTTTCAAAAAAGTTAAAAATAATCCCCACGTGCCTGAACTTTGGAAAGAATTTGTTCCTCATCATAGTTCACATTTACCAAGTGCTGAAACACGAGCACACGTGACTTCAGGGCCTTTGCCGCAGACCTGTGTGGTGGGAGCAGTTATCGTCTCTGTTTGACTGATGAAGAAACTGAAGTTCAGAGAGGGGAAGCACCTTGCCCAAAGTCACATAGCTGTGGTTTCTGAGCTGGGATCTGGGCTCAGAAGGTCTGAGCCAGACCTCATGTTCTGAGTCCTGTGGGCCCTGCCTCATCAGTTTGGTTCAGGGCTCACCAGCTCCTCTCCCAGCTGAGACTGTGCGTGTGCTGGGAGGGGAACAGCCTGCAGTCCACCCGCAGCATCCAGGGGAGGGAAACCAGCACCTACAGGACATCCCCTTGGAGCAGGTGCTTTCTGGGGAAGGGCAACTTGGGGATCACAAAGACACACGGGGCACCCTTGGCCTGAGCCTGGGTGGGTGGCATGGGGACTAGGGAATCCCAGGTCCAGTTCACACCACTCAGCACACCTAATTGGATTCCAAGGGATGGAATGAGAAATGCCCCGAATGAGTTATTTCTGCTTTGAAAATCCACACCTGGTGGATGACTGCTTTCGATAGCCCATTCATAGGTCTTGGTTGTATCTTATTTTCATCTACTGAGTAGTTAGAAAAGATTTCCCGGCACAGTCTTGACAGATTCTTGAGGGCTCAGTGAGGAGGCACTGCTTCTCAAGGAAACAAGCCCAGGACTTACACCCATCCCACGCCACCGTGGCCAGAATGGCAGGGTCTGCCTCTGAAATTGCTCTGCCAGTGGCAGAGGCAGGTCTGATAAGGGCAGATAATCCATCTTGTCAATGGCTTAGACCTCACCTGCTTGAAGGCCTACTGTGAAGGGGAGGGAGATAAAGCAGAGGACTGGGCTCTCATCCCACTACATACCCTCTGCTCCATCCATCCATCCATCCATCTACCGTCACTGCAACCATCTATTTCCCACCCATCTGTTACTGCCCACCTCCCCTTTTATACAGTCACCCACCCACAGATTCATCAATTCACTTATCTATCCTTCCTCCCTCCATTCTAACATTTGCCCTCATCCATCCATTCATACATCCATCCACCATCCATCCATCCATTCGTCCACCATCAATCCACCATCCATCCATTCATACATCCATCCACCATCCATCCATCCACCCACCCATCCATCCATCCAACCACCATCCGCCCATCCATCATCCACCCATCCACCCACCCACCTTCCCATCCATGTTCTCACCCACCCATTCATACCCCCACACACCCATCCACCTACCCATTCACTCACCCTCCCATCCATCTAGTCATCCATCTACCCACTCATCTAGCTATCATTTCTACCTTTCTCCTCCACTTCTTTCCACCAATCTCTCCACATCCATTTACCCCATAAATCTCCCTTCCTACCCAAGTGCCCAAACATCTTTCTTTCCCCCTCGACTCATCCATCAAAGCAGCCAACTATGTACTAAGCCAGTCAGTCAGCATCTCCCCTTCCTGCTTCATCCTCCTGATCCATCCAATCATTGAGCCTTCCCTGAGTCTCCTTTCTGCTGCAACCTAAGCCAAGTGTTATAATCCCCAGATGGATCAGGGGATGCAAAGGAGGAGGAGGAGATGACCCTCATCTCACCGAGCTCTCAGAACAACTAACTTGCTGGCTATGTGAAATGACCTCAGGGCAGGGTATCCCTTTCTGAGCCTCAGTTAGGCCTTGGACTTTACAGCTTCCTGGTTCCCAGCCTGCTTTGGCAGTTCTCCTTTGGCTCTGGCTGGCTCTGTGTTCAGACCCACTGTGGGGCATGTCACTAGCTCTCAGCTTGCCACATTCAGTCTCCTCCCAAGGCAAGCGACATGCACTCCCCCTCAGTGTTCTCACCCTAATCCTGGGAGGTAGGGAGTAGGGAGTTTTGTTCCTCTTTCACCTTTAAGTGCCTTCCCCAGAGTAATGCAGCTGGGAGAGCAGGGCAGGGTGTGGGGCGCAGAGGCACCAGATGCCCAGTACACTGGCTGCCTCCCAAGCTACTGGGGAAGAGGGTTCTGCCAGGCCAGCCTAATGGGTCATTGACCAATGGCCCGACCACGCAGCCACAAGAGCCCTTCACTTGCCATCTGATGCCACTGATGAGAGCAGGACAGGAGAAAGGTCAAGAGACCAGGCCTGGAACCAGAGGCCTGCTCTCCCTGCCAGCTCTCCAGTGCCTAATTCTCTGATGAGGCAGAAAGGGGCTGATTTTAGAGGGGCTGCACTGTGCTGGTGGGGAGATGAGGACCCTGAGGCCAGCCCAGGAACAGGCTCAGATCTTGGGTGTGAGGGCGTAGACAAGGTGAAGAGAATCTCGCTTGGCTCGCCCACCTCATCACAGGGGGCGATGCGGCCCACCACGTCCTTCAGGTGACTGATGGTCGACTCCTCCTGGAAGTCCCGTGGGAACGTCTCTGTCCACTCAGCCAACAGCTGGAGCAGTTTGGGGCCAAACTTCCGGACCTGGGCCTGCAAGGCAAGCCGAGGGTCGTCTGCATTTGGTGAGGGTTGCTTGGGAGGTGGGGGTCACAGCAGCCACTGTCTCAGCCATTCACTGCGTATCTGGGCTGTCCGAGGGGCAGCAGCAATGGCCGAGGCGGGGTGGGTCTCGTGCCTTCTTTGTGCCAGGAGACAGAGACGGGACATGGGGATGGGGGCTGACCACAGCAGAGCAGATGGGGACAGACACATGTTTGGAATGGGGGTGATCTCTTGTTTATAACTGCCAGTCATCCCATCTCCCTTTCTGTGGTGACAGCATCTCAGTTTTCCTGTGGGGTCCCCCTCTCCATCCTTCCCAGCTGATCCTGACCCAGGGCTCCAGGAGTGTGCCCAGATAAGTGCTGGCCAATCAGAGCATGGCACACCCCCATCATGCACCGTGATTGGCTCACAGAGGGGCATGTGGCCTAAGCTAAGCCAATGAGATCGGGGCTTTTATTTATCGGGATCCTCTTTCCACAGGATTGGGAAGGGTAGACCATGACCCTGGAGCCGCGGAGGCCACCAGTCACCGTGCAGAGAACCTGCCTGAGCAAGAGTGAGGCTAGCCAGAGGAAAAAGCAAGGGGTCTTAGGGAGAAAGACCACGGTTTAATGGTGTTTTAGTCCCTGGAGCCAGTGGTAGCTTGAGACTTTGCAGTTACATGAGCCAGTAAAGTCCCTTTGCCTTGGCCAGTTGAAACTGGGTTTCTATCACTGGACAGTGGAACCCTACAGACACATGTATAAATAGACATTTGCAGCCCATGGGATTTGGCGAGGGACAGAGGAAAGGATACGGGGAACCGAGGGAAGGCTGAGCCAACAGTGGACCCGCAGAAGAAGAAAGGATGGAACAGAGGGTGCTGGGGGCAGGGAGACCAGCAGGCACTGCAGGGCCATCCCAGGCCACAGATGGGGATCTACTCATGGGACTCTGGGGGCCCAGGTCTGGGCTATGTGAGCTCAAGGCTCCCCTAGGGCACTGGAAAACAGCACCGGGGTTAAAGGTTCTGACTCTGTCTCTTCTGGCTCTGGGCTTCAGACAAGTCAGAAACCCCTGTGGGCTCCTTGTCAGGAGAACGGGAGCAATTGCTGCCTCTCCAAGATGTTGATTCACAAGTTCATGTCAGGGGAGAGCCAGTACACTCGGAGGCCCCCGGCCCTGCCCTGCCTCTCACCTTGTCCAGCACTGGCTTGTCCAGCTGCTGCTGCTTGATGCACAAGTGGCAGACCCGGGCCAGGAGCTCCCGGGGCTCGATGAAGAGGCGGGAGCTCAGCAGGAAGGTAAAGATGTAGGCTTTCTGGGGGGATACGGGAGAAAGGCAGCATGTGCTCACAAGGGCATGGAAGGACGTGCCTCCCAGCCTACTCCACCCCCAGGCCCAGCCAGCCCCAGCTCTGCTGTCTCCCCCATGCCTGGTGGAAGAGAGCCTAGTCTGCTACCCCTCCTCCCCACTGGGTGGATCACCCACCTCAGGGTAGTAGTCAGCTTTGGGCACCAGCTGCTCAATCAGGGTGTCCAGGGAGGCTGAGGATGGAGCTCCATCCAGGAGGGGCTGCCCGGCCTGCTCACCATCCGTTGGCTCAGGGGGGTGTGGGCCGAGGCTGCCTGGAGTGACCATGTTGGAGATGCTCAGTGTCCGGGGCATGCCTACCTGCAATGGCAAGGGGCATTTGGACCTGCTGGTCCCCTGGGACCCTGGCTGGGCAGGCCCCGCCTCCCATAGGCTCTTCTGTGCCCACCTGAGCCCAGTGATCACCTCCTGGGAGGGCTGCCAGGGAGGGATCCCCCCACCCCATAGCCACTGCATCCCCAGAAATCATCTCTTTTCCATTATCATTCCTAGCCATTTAGGGACTGACTGTTTGCAGTATCCACTCCTACTCGCAGTGAAGGTTGCTTTTGACCAGGCTTAGACAATCAACGTATTTGCCCTGCCGCTGGCCACAAGAATGAATCAGGGGTGGACCTGATCCAAACTAGAGGGCTCAGATGCAATCCTAGAACTTCTGTGGCACTTGAAAGCTCTTTCCCCTGGGTCCCTGAGCAGTGGAATGGCATTGTTGGGACCATCTTGTCCCTCAAGGAGCCAGGAAAGTGAGCACATTCCTGAGTTCAGTGGGAGAGGCCCTGGATCCTGCTGTCCCGAAGCTGCTCTGTGGACTGCTCCATTACATGAGTCTGTTTGAGTTTCTCTCAGGTGCAGCCAAATGACTGTCCAGGCTCTTTGTGATTAGGACCCACTGACCTGTCCAGCTATTCCCCCCTTGCAGGAAGGCTCTCCCACCATCTTCAATCCTCCAACCCTTTGCACGTGGCTGAAGTGACTCCCCCTAGGTGGGACCTTCCCTGTTTCCCTGCAGCAACCCCTCAAGGCTGGGCCTGACTTCCGGTGGGCATCAGCAGATTCTCCCTGTCGGCATTGTGGAGTGCTTGGGGTGCTGCTGGTGCCTGGTGCAGAGAAAGGTCTCCAGCCAGACCTCCTCCAGATGGGGCCAGAGCACACATGTCTTCTGACCCAGCACTGAGTCAAGGTCCTGGCCTGCAGCAGGCACCCGTCCACGAGTGTGCACTGGACAGTGCTTCCTCCCTCGGGCTCTGCACATATGCCTGTTGGCCAGTCTTCCTGAACGAAGCCTTTGGGGCACTCATGGCAAGGAGTCCTGGCCAAGCCTGTGACTGTTTAACCATCTCCCACATGACATTCAAGTAGCCCCTGCAGCCTTAACTGTGGAGTCCTGCAGGCTCACCACAGGGGCCTTACAGGGAGCAGCCTCCCCGCTGCCCCTCTCACCTCACCCCTGCTGCCCCCATGGCAGACCCTGGCCCCAGCCTGTTTCTGACTTCTCCTGCCCCCTGGTGACCTGGCCCTGAAAGTAAAGACAGAGGGACTTGGAGAGTCCAAGCTGATGTTGGGGATCAGAAGCAGCCCCGCAGAGGGCCGTCCCTAGGGCGTGCAGGGACTGGGTTACGGTGCAGGAACCAGTCTGGACAGCGGCCTGGACAGTCCCAGCCCTAGGGACAGCCACAGCTTTATCTCACCTTTCCAGCAAAGTTGTTAAGTGTTCAATTTTCAGTTGATGAAACTAAAATTTCACAAAATTGTCTCCTGTCCATCCCAGTGGGAAAGCTGCTGCACATGAGGGCACATGGGGGCTGCCCTGCAGGGAATGGTGGTTAACTCTGGGGTGGGTGCTGCCTCTGCCCCACACCCAGAACCAGAGCCCAGTTCCACTAGACAGAACGCTCTTGAGGCCAGGAAGGTCTGCTCTCTCCTGCCAGACACCTGGCACCTCCTCCCTGTAGCCTGTCCCAGATCCCAGTTTTCTCAAAGATGAGCCAGTAGTGGAGGTGGAGGCGATTCTGGAAACCTCTCTGTAGCTCAGGGTGGTCTGTCAGACAATGTGAGAGGGGCTGCAGAGGGGCCTTTCTGGGGAAGCCAGGATGCCACAACTTCAAGAGATGAGCTGGGAAGCATCCAGAGCACCTCAGGTCTGGCCTGGTACTGGGGGCCGGGTGTGGGGGGCCGGACACACGAGGAAGCGGGGAGGGCTTGGACCCAGCTCTGTTCCGAAGAAGCAAGTTTACACTGGAGGTCAGGGGTTGCATGGAGCTGGGGGCCAGAACAATTATAACTCACAGGGATGCCCAGAGAGCAGATGGGTGGCCGATGTTGCCCTCCCACCTCCAAGCACCCGTCGTGTTGCCAGCTGGGCCCTGGCCTGAGTATCAGTGGATGGATGGGCTTGTCCCCCTGCTGCAGTCTCTGGTGTCTCCTGCTGTTGCTGATGGTCATTCATGCATGCATGCATGGAGTGGCTGCAGATGGACAGGACCTCTCAGAGCTGGCAAGGGGTTAGGGAGGCAGACATAAGCAAGCCAAGGCATGCAGAGAGACCGTACCACTGAGGCTCTGAAGGATGTACCCGGGCAAGGGGAGAGGGGATGATGACTTCCTGCATCTGGGTATTCCTTTGAGGTAGGGTGGGTGCGGTCAGAGCCACGGTAGTGCCCTGACATTCCTCCCGCCCCTCCCTGAAGGTGCGCTGGCACAGACGTCATCCTCCCTTGAGCAGGGGCTCCAGCCTACTGGGAACACAGACGGGCTGTAGAAGTGGCCCCCATTCACCCTCTCCCATAGTAACTGCTCTTATTAATTTCTTACCTATTTTTCTGTCCTTCTGTATACAAGGACAAGAAAATATATATATTCCCCCCTTTCTTTCTTTATTACACAAAAAGTAGTATATTGCACACACTCTCCTATGCTCTTTTCACTAACAGTACATTTTGGAAATCTTCCCATGGCAGGACAGAGCATGTTCATGCTTTTTATTTTTTTATTTATTTTTTTTTTTTTGCGGTACGCGGGCCTCTCACCGCCGCGGACACTCCCGCCACGGGGCACAGGCTCCGGACGCGCAGGCGCAGCGGCCACGGCCCACGGGCCCAGCTGCTCCGCGGCACGTGGGATCCTCCCAGACCGGGGCGCGAACCCGGTTCCCCCGCATCGGCAGGCGGACGCGCAACCACCGCGCCACCAGGGAAGCCCCATGCTTTTTATTTTTTAACTGTCCCACAGTAATCCATTGTTTGGATGTCCAGCGGTAATTTTTTTTTTAACATCTTTATTGCAGTATAATTGCTTTACAATGGCGTGTAAGTTTCTGCTTTATAACAAAGTGAATAAGCTATACGTATCCATATATCCCCATATCTCCTCCCTCTTGCGTCTCCCTCCCACCCTCCCTATCCCACCCCTCTAGGCGGTCACAAAGCACGGAGTTGATCTCCCTGTGCTATGCGGCTGCTTCCCACTAGCTATCGGGATAATTTTTAAAAGCCAACTCAACTGTCCATCAACAGATGAATGGATAACAAAATGTGATGTATACATACGATGGGCTATTATTCAGCCTTAAAAAGGAAGGACATTCTGAAACATGCTACCACGTGAGTGAAACTTGAGGACTCTAATGCTGAGTGAAATAAGCCAGACACAAAAGGACAAACATGTATGATTCCTCTTACATGCAGCTCCTGGAGTAGTCAAGTTCATAGAGACAGACAGTAGAAGGTGGCTCCCAGGGGTGGAGGAGCATGGGGAGTCACTTTTATTCACAGAGAGCTTCAGGTCTGCAAGATAAAAAGAATTCTGGGGCTTCCCTGGTGGCGTAGTGGTTGGGAGTCCGCCTGCCGATGCAGGGGACGCGGGTTCGTGCCCCGGTCCGGGAAGATCCCACATGCCGCGGAGCGGCTGGGCCCGTGAGCCATGGCCGCTGAGCCTGCGCGTCCGGAGCCTGTGCTCCGCAACGGGAGAGGCCACAACAGTGAGAGGCCCGCGTACCGCAAAAAAAAAAAAAAAAATTCTGGAGATGGATGCTGGTGGTGGTTGCACAACAATGTGAATGTAATTTTTTTTTTTTTTTTTTTCGGTGGTACGCGGGCCTCTCACTGTTGTGGCCTCTCCCGTTGCGGAGCACAGGCTCCGGACGCGCAGGCTCAGCGGCCATGGCTCACG
>NC_041215.1:9517467-9549046 GCF_002837175.3 Physeter macrocephalus | reverse complement strand
CGGAGCACAGGCTCCGGACGCGCAGGCTCAGCGGCCATGGCTCACGGGCCCAGCCGCTCCGCGGCATGTGGGATCTTCCCGGACCGGGGCACGAACCCGCGTCCCCTGCATCGGCAGGCGGACTCCCAACCACTGCGCCACCAGGGAAGCCCCGTGAATGTATTTAATGCAATTGAACTGCACACTTAAAAATGGTTAAGATCGTAAATTTCATGTTATGTGTATTTTACCACAATTTTAAAAGAAGCCAATGATGCTGGGAAAATTGTTTATTGTCACAATTTCCCTTGAAAATCCTTGAAATCACCAGTAGTTCCCCAATGTGTGCTTCTAAGCACACAGCCTGCATGGTGTACATGAGCAGCAGCTGGGAGTACAGGGCCGGCATAGAGGTCCCGAGCGGGCTGGCGGGCTGCTCCGTCTGTGCCCCATCTAAAGAGCTGTTTCAAGTTATCTCTCTTTGCTTTGCCTGGGGGTCTGGGACTCCGTGTGTGTGTGGATAGACAAGTGCATGGTATGACTCCAGTAGGTGTCTGCTTTATACCCACTAAATGAACAAGACAACAAAACAACCAGCGCTGTCTGGCATGTTGGAACAGCCCTTTAAACACTGCTGGGCAGGGCTATACACCGTCCCAGCCCCTTTGACTTGGACAAGATTTGACTCGATGTGCAAAGAGCCTTCTGTTTGAGAGTGTTCTTTCACCTTAATCAAATCCTTGGAAATTTATTCCAAGAAAATAATCTAAAGAGGAAAAGTTTTGGAAAGGAGTTTGGTTTGGTGTTAATTATAAGCAGTGAACAAAATGCAGAACGCCACAGATGATGAACAGAAGGAGAACATTAGTGGAGTTTCTGTTGCCGTTGAAATGACAGTTATGAGGACTCAGTGATAACAGAAATCGTTATGATGTAACGAAGTGAAAATGGCAGGAGAGAAAACTGCACATATGACACAATACAAGCAATATTATTCCAATGAATAAAATTACAATGGGACACTGAAAAAATGCTTCATTGATGTGCATGCCCCCTTTGCCCCGATGTATGTTGTTACTGTCTTGGTGCTATCCATTCAAGCTGAATGAAGGTCGAGCTCAGTCATCAAACATAGCTGAGAAGACGAAAGGCCCCCGGAACACCTGAACACATCCCAGGGCTCTGGCGGGTGGTGGGATCGCGGGCATGCTCACCCCGTGACCCCCTCAGGGGACGCAACCAACAGTGGCCCAGCCATGGTTTGAATGCAAAGTCCACTTTCTGATGTGTCCAGGTGAGGGCCCCTTTACCCCAGGACTGGCCACACACCACACATTTGAACACGCTGCGCCTGCTTGCCTGGCATGCCTCCTGACCCCTGGGACCCCTGGGCCTCCCCAATCCCCCAGACTTCACACTGGCCTTGGTCTCCTGGCATTGTGTTCTCTCCAGGAGGAGGCTGGCTCGCCCACTGCTGTACTCTAGGGCCCGGCCCCCTGACGCACATGCACAGTGGGTGCTCGGTCAAGATAGGTGGCATTCAAGTGACTCAGTGGTGCAGGTGAGAGGCAGTGAAGCCTGAAATTGAACAGTGCAAAAAGGGATGGTGAGGTGTGGCCAACACACCAGGCATTCAAGTGTTGGAGTCTGTGGGAGGGAGGCTGGGGAGAAGCCTGGGGTCCTGACCTGGGAAGGCCAATCTTCCCTGCCTGACGCCCCATCTCATCCCTTAGGCCTCCCATCTTACAGATGAGGAAACTGAGGCTCAGAGTGGGAAAGGCAGGTACCCAACTCTCATGCTGAGTACATGGAAGAGCTGGGACTTGAGCACAGGTGTGTCTGAACCCCAGGCCCTGTTCCTGACCATCATCCCACCTGGGCACTGATGCTGGTATCCCCAGGCCACAGTGTCAGAGGGCCACAGTGTCAGACACTTGAGGTGTGACCAGCAGTGCCCAAAACACGAGGAGAGAAAAAGTCCATGCTGGTTGGCCCGGGGCCACAGTGGCCCCTACGGGGATAGGCCATCCCTTCCAGGTATTAACTTTGGTCTGTGGGCCCAGGTGCACAGAGGACCTCCTCTCCCAGGTGCCATATCTCCTTCCCAGCCCAGACCTGAGCTCCAGAACCAAATCCACCCCTCTTGGCACCTCCATTGGCTGGGTCTGCTTTCTTGGCCTCCATCTCCTTTCCTTCTGGCTACAAACACAGGAGTTTTGCTTTGGGGAGTAATCACACCCTCTGATGAATACTGACAATCCTGGTGGGACTATCAGGGAGGCCCACCCTCACTTGGCCAAGGGGCAGGAACCAGCCCAGCCTGGGCCAATCAGAAGCCACTGCCCTGGAAAATGCACCTGGTGGTGTGAGGGACCTGACCTAAGCAGGCCTGACCTGCTGCAGGCCAGGCCTGGGAGGGGCAGGGGTGGCTTCTGGGTCACAGTTTCCCCCCAACCTCGGCTTGCGCTCCTGCCTCAGTTTCTCTGCCCATGTATCCTATACCCCTGCTTAGTCCCTGCCCCTCAGGAGTATATATGGATCCTCGTGTTTAAGTCTCCAGGCTCTGCATGTGGAGGTCCTGGGACTCCCATGACAGTTATGGGGGGTGGGCAGCGAGCCTGCATTGCATGGATCTGATCTGCAGGAAGACTGGCAGATGCAGGGAGAGGACCCCCAGCAAGCCACCCTGCAGGTAAGGCTGGTAGAGAGTGGCCAGAGCTGCGGGCACGAGAACACACAGCTCCGCTGGGCTCCCCGAGGGCTGACCACGTGCTCAGACCTTCCAGGTTTAAGAGAGCCCAGAATTCCTGATTAAATTTGTTTTTTAAAAAAAGCCACAGTGGGGACCACAATGTATGACGAAAGCACATTTAGAAATGACATCTCAGGCTCCTGGGTGGCCAGTCTACAACCCTCATTCTGCTGGCCCAGCCCACAAGGGTTGGTGATTGGCATAAAAAAGCTGCCAAAAAATGGAAATCCAAAGACCCTATGGAAGGAATGTGTGTGGCTGGTCAGTGCAACATGTCTTGGGGACTGGAGAGGAGATGTTCTCTCCAGCCTTCTTTCCTGGGTGGGCACTGGGCCAGGCCTGGCCGAGGGGACAGAGGGAAAGGAAACTCCTAGAAAACAGCCCTGAAAAGTGCCTTTGTGCACTGAGAATAGGGAAAAGAATCCCTCCTCTTCAGTTTATGAAGAGGAACTGGTGAGATTAAGTGCACAAAGCAGTCAGCACAATACCTGCCATGGAGAAGAAAGGACCACCAAGGCCAGTCCTCCCCACGGGTGCTCACCACCTGCAAGGGCTTAGAACACAACATGAGCAGCAATTCCAACTGCTAATGGAGCTCTGTGCCAAAATTCCGAACAGCACTCCTGTGCTTCACCAGGGTTTCCAAGCTGGCTGTGGCCTGATGGCCCTCTACCCTGCTCCTCCAGGCTTGTAGCTGGAGCTTCTGAAACCAGCTATCAATAGCTGCTGGGGGTTATCCCTGCCAATTGACTCTTGAAGGATGTAGTTGGCCACAACTTTAAATCAGAGCCACTTCCGCCTTTGCCTTCCTATGTAGCATACGTTTACACACTTACATATTTGCATCCCATCATTTCTTCCCCCTCCCCCATTATATATTTCTCAAAAATTGTCATAATATCTGCTTAACATAAAATTTATCATATCAACCATTTTTAAGTATACACTTCAGTGGCATTAACCATTTAGTTGCTCAATCATCACCACTATCCATCTCCAGAAAATTTCCATCTTCTCCAAATAAAACTCCATGCCCAGTAAGCAATAACTCCCCATTCTCCCCTCCCTTCAGCCCCTGGTCATCACCATTCTATTTTCTTCTTTAAGAGTCTGACAATTCTAGGTACCTGTATAAGTGGAATCATATAGTATTTGTCCTTTTGGAAGGCAGCTATGTTCACCACTGTACCACCAACACTGCACAGCAGTATTTGTCCTTTTGGGACTGGCTTATTTCACTTAGTATAAGGTCTTCAAGGTTCATTCATGTTGTAGTATGTGTCAGAATTTCCTTTCTTTTTAAGGCTGGATATTTATACTGTATTTCATTGTATATTTATACTACATTTTCTTTATCCATTCATCCATCAGTGGACATTTGGGTTGCTTCAACCTTTGTCACACTGCTTTCCACAGCAGTTGTCCATTTTACATTCCTAGCGGCAATGTAAAAGGGTTCCAATTTCTTCACATCCATGCTAATACCAATTTTCTTTATTTTTGATGGTAGCCACCATTAGGGTATGAAGTGGTATCCCATTGTGGTTTTGATTTGTATTTCCCTAATGATCAGTGATGTTGAGCATCTTTTCATGTGCTTATTGGCCATTCATATACATCTTCTTTGGAGAAATGTCTGTTCAAGTCCTTGGCCCATTTTTGTATTGAGCTGTTTTTATTGTTGTTGAGTTTTAGGAGTTCTTTATGCATTTCAGATATTAATCCCTCTTAGCTTTATGATTTGTAAATATTTTCTTCTATTATGTGGGTTGCCTTTTTACTCTGATGATAGTGTCTTTTGATGCACCAAAGTTTTTCATTTGGGTAAAGTCCAATTCGTCTATTTTTTTCTTTTGTTGCCTGTGCCTTTGGTGTCATATATAAGAAATCATTGACAAATGCAATGTCATCAAGTTTTTTTCCAATGTTTTCTTCTAAGAGTTTTATAGTTGCAGCTCTTATGTTTAAGTCTTTGATCCATTTTGCATTAATTTTTGTATATGGTGTTAGGAAAGGGTCCAACTTCATTATTTGACATGTGGATATCCAGTTATCCCAGCACCATTTGGGAAAGGATTTTTCTTTCCCCACTGAATGGTCTTGGCACGCTTGTCAAAAATAATTTGATTCTATACACTGGCATTTATTTCTGGGCTTTCTATTCTATTCCATTGGTCTATATGTTTGTCTTTATGGCAATACCACACTGTTTTGATTACTGTAGCTCTGTATTAAATTTGAAATCAGGAAGTGCAATGCAAATCCTACAACTTTGTTTTTCCATTTCAAGATTGTTTTGGCTATTCAGGGTCCCTTGAGATTCCATATAAACTTTAGATGGAGTTTTCTACCTTGGCCAAAAACCCAATTGTAATTTTGATAGAGATTGCATTAAATCTGTAGATTGCTTTGGATAGTGTTAACATCTTAACAATATTAAGTTTTCCAATCCATGACACAGGTTGTCTCTATTTATTGGTATCTTCTCTCATTTCTGTCAGTAATGTTTTGTAGTTTTCAGGGTATAAGTGTTTTGCCTCCTGGGCTAAATTGATTCCTAAGTGTAAGTTTCTAAGTTTATTCTTTTTGATGCTATTGTAAATGGAGTTGTTTTCTTAATTTCCATTTTGGATTGTTCATTGTTAGTATATAGATACACGGTGTTGATTTTGTAGCCTGCTACTTTGCTGAATTTGTTAATTAGTACTAACAGTTTTGTTTTGCTTTTTGTATGTAATCTTTAGGGTTTTCTATATATTAGGTCATTCGTTTGCAAACAGTTAATTTTACTTCTTTTCTAATTTGGTTGCATTTTATTTCTTTTTCTTGCTCTGGCTAGAACTTTTTTCACTATGTTGAATAGAAGTGGCAAAAACAGGCATTCTTGTCTTGTCCCTGATTTTAGAAGGAAAGCTTTCAGTCTTTCACCAGTGAGTACAATGTTAGCTGTGGGTTTTTCATGTATGGCTTTTATTATGTTGAGGTAGTTTCCTTCTATTCCTAGTTTGTTGAGTGTTTTTATCATTAAAGGGTACTGAATTTTTTCAAATTCTTTTTCTGCATCAATTGAAATGATCAGACGAGTTTTTCCTTCTTTCTGTTAATGTGATGTGTTACATTAATTGATTTTCATAGGTTGAGTCATCTTTGAATTCTAAGAATAAATCCCACTTGGTCCTTCTAATATGCTGCTGAATTCAGTTTTCTAGTATTTTGTAGAGGAACTTTGCATTGATGTTCATGAGGAGTATTGGTCTATAGTTTTCTTTTCTTGCAGTGTCTTTGTCTGGCTTTCATATCAGGGCAATGCTGGCCTCATAGAATGAGTTAGGAAGTGTTCTCTCTTTACTTTTTGAGAAAAGTTTGAGAAGGATTGGTGTTAATTCTTCTTTAAATGTTTGGTAGAAATTCACCAGTGAAGGTATCAGCTCCAGGGCTTTTATTTGTCAGGAGGATTTTGATTACGGATTCAACCTCCTTACTAGTTATAGGTCTGTTTAGATTTTCTATTTCTTTGTGATTCAATCTTGGTAGGTTTTGTGTTTCTAGGAATTGTACACTTCATCGAGGTGATCTAATTTGTTCTCATACAATTGTTCATAGTATTTTCTTATAATCCTTCTGTAGAATTGGAAGTAATGTTCCCACTTTCATTTCTAACTTTAGTAATTGAGTAATTCTCTTTTCTATTGTCAATCTAGTTAAAAGTTTGTCGATTCTGTTAATCTTTTTGAAGAACCAATTTTAGGTTTCATTGATTTTCTGTAATTTTTTTCTATTCTATATCTTATTTATCTCTTCTCTAATCTTCATCAGTTCCTCCATTCTGCTAGATTTGGGTTTAGGTTGCTCTTCTTTTTCTAATTCCTTGTTGATTTGAGATATTTCTTCTTTTTTAAAACAAACAAACAAACAAATAAATTTATTTATTTATTTATTTATGCCTGCATTGGGTCTTCATTGCTGTGTGCAGGCTTTCTCTAGTTGTGGCTGGGGGGGGGCTACTCTTCATTGTGGTGCATGGGCTTCTCCTTGCAGTGGCTTCTCTTATTGCAGAGCATGGGATCTAGGCATGCGGGCTTCCGTAGTTGTGGCACGTGGGCTCAGTAGTTGTGGCTCATGGGCTCTAGAACGCAGGCTCAGCAGTTGTGGCACATGGGCTTAGTTGCTCTGTGGCATATGGGATCTTCCCAGACCAGGGTTCGAACCCATATCCCCTGCTTTGGCAGGCAGATTCTTAACCACTGCGCCACCAGGGAAGCCCTCTTTCTTCTTTTTTAATGTAAGTGTTTACAGCTATAAACTTCTCTCTTAACATTGTTTTCACTGAAACCCATAAGTTTTAGTATATTGTGTTTCCATTTTCATTTGTCTCTAAGGATTTTCTAATTTCCTTTATGATTTTTTCTTTGACCCATTGGTTAAGAGTGCATTGCTTAGTTTTCACAAATTTGTGAATTTTCTAGTTTTCCTTTTATTGTTGACCTCTAACTCATCCTTGTTGTGGTTGGAGAAGATACTTTGTATGATAGATATCTTTTTAAAATATATTGAGACTTGATTTGTGGCCCATTATATGGCCTATCAAGAAAAATGTCCCCTGTGCACTTGAGAAGAATGTATAATCTATTGTTGTTGCATAGAGTGTTTTGTATATGTCTTGTAGATCTAGGTGGCTCATTGTGTTTTTCAAATCCTATATTTCTTTACTTATCTTTTGTCTGATTGTTTTATACATTATTGAGAGTGGGGTATTAAAGTCTCCAACTGTTATTGTAGAACTATCTGTCTCTTTAATTCTTGTAATTTTTTTTCTTCATATATTTTGATGGTCTGTTTTAAAGTTATGTAAATGTTTATAATTGCTATATCTTGCTATAATGAACCTTTTATTAATATATGATGTCCTTCCTTATCTCTTGTAACCTTTTTAAATTTAAAGTTTATTTTCTGCTATTAGTATAGCCACCCCACTCTCTTTTGGTTAGTGGAATATCTTTTTCCATCCTTTCACTTTTAACATATTTATGTCTTTGAATCTAGAATGAGTCTCTTGTAGACAGCACATAGTTTGATCATTTTTTAAAATCCATTCTGCCAATCTTTTTGACTGGAGAGTTTAATCCATTTAGATTTAAAATAATAACTGTTAAGGGGAATTTACTTCTGCCATTTTGCTATTTTTTCTATATGCCTTATAGCTTTTTGTCCCCCATTTCCTGTATTACTGTCTTCTTTTGTATTTAGTTAATTTTTTATTGTGAAACATTTGTTTTCTTATTAGTGTCCCACAGGCTCCTTAGGCTCTGTTCACTTTTCTTCAGTATTTTTTCTTTATGTTCTTAAGATTCAATAATTTCAATCATCCTAGCTTTAAGTTCACTGATTCTTTCTTCTATCTGCTCAAATCTGCTTTGGAATATATCTAGTGAATTTTTCATTTCAGGTATTGTACTTTTCTGCTCTGAAATTCCTTTTTTGTTCTTTTTTATGTTTTCCATCGCTTTATTGATATTTCTATTTTGTTCATGCATAGTTTTCTCAACTGGTCACCTCATCTTTGTCTAATAAGTCCATCATCTGGTCTTTCTCAGGGATGGTTTATGTTGATGTTTTTCTCCTTTCAATGGTCCATACTTTCCTGTTTCTTTGTATGCCTTATGATATTTTGTTGTTATTGAACATTGGACATTTGACTCTTATAAAGTAGTAACTAAAATCTGGAAATAAGATTTCCTCAGGATTAAAAAAAAAAATTTCTTCAGGGTGCCTTTGTGCTGGGATCAGCCTAACATGTAAAATTAAGATCTTTTGGGGTCTTTTACGAGTCTGCACCTTTCCATAGGCATGTTCAGTAACTTTAGAAATTCTCCCCTATATGTGGTTGTTTTTGAAAGTCCTAATCCTTAATTGTTTGGCTCTCAAGAGGGGAAAAAGAGAAAAAAGAAGGGAGGGGGAACCAGGCTCTGGCCCTTTAAATCCCCTAAAGCCTATTCAGCCAGCAGGAATTTCAACTATTGTTGTCTGCTTCTGTATCTGCGCCTCCATGATCAGAAGCAATAGGTATGAGAACCCAGATCCCTGATATTTGGAGAACAAGGGCATTATTGCCTAACTTGGCTCCCATAAACTGTGTGCAAGCTGCTCCAGGAATATGTACATGGCTGCCTGCCCTGAGGCTGAAGGGTGGAGGATGCTGCTACCATGCTCAGACCTGAAACTGACCAAAATTAACTGAGATTTACTGCTTAAGCCTTCCTCTGGGAGCTTAAATAGACTCCAGAGTGCTGAAATAATTACATTAGACAGATTCTGCCAGTTCAACTGTCATCTAGGTGGAGATGGAATCCTGGTACTTCCTATGCCACTATCTTCCCTGATGTCCCCCCATTATATCTTTAACTGGGTATTGCTATTGGGTTTATGTTTGTTTGTTTGTTTAGTTTTTTTTGTTTTTTGTTTTATAAATTTATTTTATTTATTTATTTATTATTTTTGGCTGTGTTGGGTCTTCGTTGATGCACACAGGCTTTCTCTAGTTGTGGCGAGTGGGGGCTACTCTTTGTTGTGGTGCTACTCTTCTCATTGCGGTGGCTTCTCTTGTTGTGGAGCACGGGCTCTAGGCGTGCGGGCTTCAGTCGTAGTGGCACGCGGGCTCAGTAGTTGTGGCTCGCAGGCTCTAGAGCACAGGCTCAGTAGTTGTGGTGCACGGGCTTAGTTGCTCCGCGGCATGTGGAATCTTCCTGGGCCAGGGCTCAAACTTGTGTGCTCTGCATTTGCAGGTGGATACTTAACCACTGTGCCACCAGGTAAGTCACTGCTATGGGGTTTTGTATATGGATTTTTATATCTCATTAGTTCTAATAGTCTTGGGTTTTCCAGAAACCAATCATGTCTACAATTAATAGTAATTTCATTTCTTCCTTTCTGGTGGTTAAACCTCACTCCCTTTTCTTGTCATAGTGTATTGGACAAAACTCCTGCAAAAACAATACTAGTGGGAATAAACATCTTACATTTTTCCATCTCTTCATCAGGGACAGGTATGATCTGGGACAGAGATGAGAGCCCTTCTACGATGATGCTCCTAGTCCCCTTGCAGCTTTTTGGGAGGGTTTGGGGCCACACACAGTTCCTGAATCTGTGTGTGTCCTGGAAGCCCCAGGCATCCTCCTTCTGCTGCCATGAGAAAGGGCTCCCTGTCTAGATGGCCTCTTCAGAGACCATGTTTCAGTTTTACTTCTATCTGTGCAGGGCCACCAGAAGCTCTGAGAAGAGGCCTAAATTCCAAGCTTTTCTCACAGGGTCCAGGCAAGACCTGCTCCCCAGGTAGGGCATCTGGAGCCTCAGCTGGCCCAAGGCATGACTGAGAGAGTTGAATGGGCATCTTTGATTGGGACTGCTTCTGCAGGAATAGGGACAGTCTCTGTGCCCTTAGGGGAACGGGAGCTAAACTTGGGGCTGTTTCCAAGGGTCTTGGATGAAGTACTTGCCCCATCTGACCCAGACAGGTTCTGATCCAGACAGGTTCTGACCCCCAGGGGTTTCATTTCAAGAAGAAACAGATTCTGTGTCATGTTTCATGTGTCTTTTGTTCTCACATGTCACTTAATCCTTAAAACGACCACATGGTAATGATTGCCCACTTCATAGATGAGCAAACCTGGGTCCTACATGGTAAAGTGGAGTGGACAAGGTTACTAGCTGGTGACTATTACCCAGATCCCAGACTCCAGACCCAGCTCCTATCCTTGGCCCTGGGAAGGAAACTGGTAAATGCTGAACGGAAGACAGACATGGCCCAGAGATTCATCAGGGGAGCTGGGCTCAGGGGCTGAGAGCTTGAGGAGGGCAGCCTGATTACTGGGAATCCCAATATGGCCCAGCCTCCAGGAGGCAGGAATCCCCCTGAGCAGCCCCTAATGGACTCAGCTGAAGAAGAGGTTTCAGCCCATGGCCAAGCCCTTCCCCCACCCTCGCTGGAACCTCAGAGGAGGAAAGGGTCCAAGGGTAGGGGCTTGAACCATACCATCTCATGCTTGGCTGCTCTGAGCAGTGGCAGCATTTGTTCAGGGCCCAAAAAACTCTGTGGTCCTCCTCCCCTCCCTCCCTAACAAGCCTGGAGCTGAGACACTCATCTCATTCCAGTTTGGGTCCCATGAAGGGCTCCTCCCTGTTTCCTGCTCTCTGAAGGGATACTGTGGGGGTGCTAGGGTCTCCCTCAGACCTAAGCGCAGAGGTGGCACATGCCCAGCCTGGCCTTGCCTTTGGGAGGCCATCCAACAGACTTGGCTGTGAGGGGAGGACTGGCATGGGTTGTTTTTGTGCTCCATATGGCCCTCAGCTCCTGCTGACAGAGCCTGCTGCTTCCATATCTTGGGAAGCTCGGGTTTCGGAGATCCTAGGGCCCAGCTTGCAGGCAATCTGTTGAGTGCAGGTTGACAGCACCAAGACCCACCACAGGTCAGTAAGTAAAATAGAGCTCTTCGAAGAGGGAAAATTGGTCTCTCTCTCGCTCCATAATCCATCCAGTCAGTCCCTTACTCTTGGTCCACATCCTTGATTGTTTCCTGAGGACACACTTCTAGAAGGAGCAAGACTGGGCTGAAAGACACCAGTCCTTACAAGGGAATCAAACTATACTGCCCAGTTGCTCCCCCAAACCACAGTGAAGGGGTTTTGTTTTACCCTTCCAACCGCCATGCTTTGTTACTTCCAGGAACCACTTCTCCCCACTGGCTGGAACCCTGCTTAGGTGGGCTTGGGGCGGGTGGTAAACTGGGTCCTGGCAAATGAAAATGAAGCATCCCCTCCTCTCACCCCTGAGCGAGGGACCCAGGTTATCCAGAGTAAATATGGGGCCTTGCTTGGAGACCACCACAGAGAGACGTTCCCTTGATACTTTTTCCTCTCTTCACTTAAAAAAAAAAACTAAACACAAAAGATTCTATGAACACACCTATAATTTAAATAAGAATTATTTTTATTATTATTAAAACAATATGAATGAACATCTGTGAACTGCTCCCCAGGCTAAGAAAAAGAGAATTACCAGTACCTTAAAATCCCTTACGTACTTTCCCTGATGAATCCACTCCTTACTCCCTAACCTCTAGGCAATAACGATTCTGACTTTTGTGCTAATTGTTCCCTTGCTTTTCTTTATAGGTCTACCTGTGTATCTATAGCAAGAAACATACTTCTTAGTTTTGAAACTGAAGGGGAAGCACACACCAACCATGCAAGGAGCAGGGAGCACTGTCCCCGCTGGGCAGAGGCTCCAGGAGGAGGTGAGTGGAGCAGTCTTGGTCTGACTTCCGCCTCTCTGGGAGGTGACAAGGCCCTTTCTGGGGAACTCATGAGCAAGGTCACGAGTGAATCTTGGGAAAACCTGGGCTCTCCACAGTCGGGTGCCTGGCAAGACTGAAGTGTAGACCAGGCGCTGGACATGCAGCAGAAGTCCGGTCAGTGAAAGTGGGCTGCTCTGTCCTTTCTATATTTGAGCCCACTGTGGTCCACCTCCCACTCTCAGGGAAAAGCTGGTAACTTCTGTGAATGATATGCATGTGTTCAGCAGAGCCTGAGGGGAGAGACCCTCATTAGCACATGGTCAAGATGAGACAAGTACTGATGAGAATCTGGCCCAAGTTCTCCTGGCCTGATGGATGGGGGGTCTTAATGATGACAGTTTGTCTCTTGGGTTGCCCTGATGCAGTGTGGCTCAGTTGCCCTCCACATGTGGTGCAGAGCTGCGATCCTGGAATCATTTTCACCATCCTCCAAAGGATGATTCCCTTGTCATTTCTTTTGTGTGGGACCTCCTGCTTTCTGTAGCTCATGTCTTCTTTTCTGGTTTATTCTTTCATTTCAATGGAGCTCATCCTCCAGTAGCTTCTTGAGAACAGTGCTTAGGAAACAAATTTGAATTGTAGGACACCCAGCTGGTGCTGGGGGTGTCGTGAGTGTGAGAGTAAAGGAGAAACACACACCAGATCTCAGATCACATCATGCAGACCTCCTTTGGAGGCCCCTAGACATTGCATCACCAGGGCTATTTTCTCACAGTCTTTGATACCTACTGACATTCTCATGTCTGTTTGTTTACTTATTTCTCCTCTGTTTCCCCACATGATCAGAAGCCCTGGAACATGGTCTCTCATGTCCATTGCAGCATCCCCAGTGCCTGGACTGTGCTTAGGCACATGGTAGTTACCCCAAAACACATTTAAACGAAGAAGTGAGTGAGCAGATAGATAGCTGTTAGAGTCTGGTCCTATCTGGCCACTGACCTGTGGTATAGCCTGGGACAGAATGCTTCCCTTCTCTGGGCCTCATTTCCTCATTGAACTAAGGGGACTGGGGTGGGAAGGTACCTGACCTTGTCTAGCTCTGGTCTGCACAGGGGCAAGAGGACTGTCCAAAGTCAACAGCTTCCTGCCCACAGGTCCGCCTTCTTTCTGAAAATCAGGATGATGTTTGCGTGCCTCTAGACACCGGATCCCTCCATCTTTCTGGGCCACAGAAATCCCATGCAGAGGCTGGAAATTCATCCCAGAGTCTCCAAGTGCCGGGCGAGAATCCAGCTGGACCAGAAGATGGAGAAACTGAGGACTGGAGAGGGGACACTCGCACTACAGGTCCAAGCTCTGGCTGCCAGCCTGGAGGATTCCCAGTCCTGGGTGGTGGATGGAGGGACCACAGTCCACATGCCACCATGCAGAGCCGACCCAGGTGGGTGTCTCAGATTCTCAGAGCCGAAAACAGAACTGTCCTCTGGACTTAGATCTCCTCTGTGTCACCCTGAGCAACTCAAAGCCAAACAGCATTTCATTAGTGACATTTGATGATCAGCTCCCCTTATCTCATTAAGGAACTTTTTACAGGCATGCATTGTCATAAATAGATTTATGATTTTACTAATATTTTGGTGTTTTAAACTATTCTGGTTCCTTTGCCTTTCCATATACATTTTAGAATGACCTTTTCTGTATCTACAAAAACCCCTGCTGGGATTTTGACTGGAACTGTAGCAAATCTGTAGATTAATCTGGGGAGAACTGGTAACTTTACTATGTTGAGTGTTCCAACCCATGAGCACAGTATGTTTTTAATGTCATTGATTTCTACATTTATCTTTATTATTTCCTTACTTCTGTCTGCTTTGGGTCTATCTTGCTCTTCTTTTTCTAATTTCTTAAGGTGAAAGTTTTAATTATTATTTAAGACTTTTCTTCCCTTCTAATGTGAGAATTTAATGTTATCAATTTCTTTTTAAAGTACTGTTTGAGGCATATCCCACAAATTTTGATATGCTGTATTTTCATTCTCATTCAGCTAAAAATATTTTCTAATTTCCCTTGAGACTTCTCCTCTTACCTACGAATTATTTAGAAATGTGTTGTTTTATTTCTAAGTGTTTGGAGATTATTCTGTTATTGTTCTATATTTGATTTCCAAACGAATTCCTTTATGGTCAGAAGACATACTTTGTATTAATGCAATGTTTTTATATTTGTTAAGGTGTGTTTTATGATCCGACATAGTCTATCTTGGTGAATACTCCATGTGCATTTGAAAAGAATGTGTATTCTGCTGTTGTTGGGTAAAGTGTTGTATAAATGTCAATTAGATCCAGTTGGTTGATGGCGTTGTTTGGTTCTGTATCCTTGCTGATTTCTGTCTACTAGTTCTCAAGATTAGTGAGAGAGAAGTGTTGAAGTCCCTAACTATATTTGTGGATTTGTCTATTTTGCCTTTCAGTTCTGTCAGTTTTGCTTCATGTATTTTGATGCTCTGCTGTTAGAAGCATACACATTTAGGACTGTTATGTACACTTTACAAATGACCCTCTTATCATCATGTAACAGCCCTCTTTATCTTTGGGGATTTTCTGGAGTTCATTCTGTTATTAATATTGTTACTCTAGGTTTCTTTTGATTAGTATTTTCATGGTATATCCTTTCCCATTCTTTTTCTTTGAACCTATCTATGTCATTATACAGTTGACCCCGGAACAATGCAGGGGTTAGTGGTGCTGACCCTCTATGCACTCAAAAATCCACATTTAACTTTACAGTCAGCACTCTGTATCTGCGGTTCTGCGTCTGCAGTTCTGTAGTAGATTTTGCATAATTCTTAAGGGCCCAAGGATTTGAGGAGTGGTAAATGAGCACTGGCTTTATCTTAAAGTTAGTGTTAGCCCCTAATGAGAGATTTCTCCTACTCTTTGAAGCTTTGAAGCCAGGCACTGACTTGTCCTCTCCAGCTATTAAAGTCCTAGATGGCACCTTCTTCCAATATAAAGCTATATTAAAAATCTGTTGCTTAGTGTAGCCACCTTTATTCATTATCTTAGCTAGATCTCCTGGATAGCTTGCTGGAGCTTCTTCTTCAGCACTAGCTGCTTTAACTTGCACTTTTATATTAAGGAGACAGCATCTTTCCTTAAACCTCACACACCAACCTCTGCTAACTTCAAACTTTTCTTCTGCAGCTTCCTGACCTCTCTCAGCCTTCACATAATTGAAGAGAGTTAAGGTCTTTCTCTGGATTAGGCTTAGGCTTAAGGGAATGTTGTGGCTGGTTTGATCTTCTCTCCAGAACACGAAAACTTTCTCCATATTAGCAATAAGGCTGTTTCACTTTTGTATCATTCGTGTGTTCACTGGAGTAGCACTTTTCATTTCCTTCAGGAACTTTCCCTTTGCATTCACTACTTGCTTAACTCTTTCACACAAGAGATCTAGCTTTCGGCCTACCTTGGCTTTTGACATACCTTCCTCACTAAGTGTAATCATTTCTAGCTTTTGATTTAAAGTGAGAGGCATGTGATTCTTCCTTTTATTGAACACTTAGAGGCCCTTGTAAGGTTGTAGTTGGCCTAATTTCAATACTGTTGTGTTTCAGGGAATAGGGAGGCCGGAGGAGAGGGAGAGAGACAGGGGAATGGCGTGTTGGTGGAGCCGTCGCAACACACACATATTGATTAAATTTGTTGTCTTTATGGGGGCTGTTCGTGGTGCCTCAAAACAATTACAGTAGTAACATCAAAGATCATTGATCACAGACCACCCTAACAATTATAGTAATAATGAAATAGTTTTGAATATTGTGAGAATTAACAAAATATACTGCAGAGACACAAAGTGAGCAAATGCTGTTGGAAAAATTGCTTGACAGAGTTGCCACAAGCCTTCAATTAGTAAAAAATGCAGTAACTACAAAGTGCAATAAAATGAGGTATGCTTGTAGGTACTTTTCATAGTCTATTTAGAATCAATATTTTTCACCACTTCAAGTGAAATATAGAAAACTTAGCTACCACTAGGGTGCTTTACCCTCTCTCCTCTATATTGTAAGCATCTTATACGTTACATCTACATACACTGAAAACAGCACTGACAATGTTATCATCTTTGTTTTCAACCACTAAACATATTTTAAAAATTCAAAGGGAGAATAGTCTGTTGTATTTATACAGGTATTTATCATTTCTGTTACTATTCCTTCATTCCTGATGTTATAAGTGTCCTTCTGGTATCATTTCCCTTCTACCAGAGCAACTTCCTTTAGCAATGCAAAAGAGCAGATCTGTTGGCAATAAATTCTTAGTTTCCTTTCAGCTGAGTGTTTCTTATAACATCTTCATTCCTGAAGGATCTTTTCAATGGATCTAGAATTGTGGGTTGACAGTTCTTTTCTTTCAGCATGTTAAAAAATGTTGTTCCAATTATTTGACCTATATGACTGCTAATGAGAAGTCCACAGTCATTTGACTCACTCTTCCCTTCTAAGTAAAGCATCATTTCTCTTGGCTGCTTTTAAGATTTTTTTCTTTGTGTTTAGTTTTCAGTGGTTTGATTATGATGTGTCTGGGCATGAATTTCTTTGTGTTTTATTCTGTTTGGGATTCACCTTGTTTTGGGGTTCTTGAATATGTGGATTATATCTTTGATTAAATTGAGAAGTTTTCAGCCATTATTTCTTCAAATACTTTTTCTGCATTATACTTTTTCTCCTGCCCTTTTGGGACTCCAGTGACATAACTGTTAGACTTTTTGCTATTATTCCATAGATGCCTGAAGCTCTGTTAATTTTTCTTTCAATTTCTCTCTGTTGTTCAGACTGGATAATTTCTATTGAACTACCTTCAGTATCACTGATCATTGTCTCTCATTTCCATTCTGTTACTGAGCCCTTCCAGTGAGTTTCTAGATTTGGGTTATTGCATTTTTCAGTTCTAAGATTTCCATTTGGTTCTTTACATCTCTTATTTCTTTGCTGAGATTTTCTATCTTTCCATTTGTTTCAAGAGTGTTTGCCCTTACTTGTTGGAGCATTTTTATAATAGCTGCTTTAAATCTTTGTCAGATCATTTGAATTTGCTAAGTTTCACCTTAGCATTGGCATCTATTCATTGTCTTTTCCCATGTGAGTTGAGATTTTCCTAGTTCTTCACATCTCAAGTAATTTGGATGGTGTTCTAGACATTTTGAATACTATGTTTACAAATTCTGGTTCTTTTAAAAATCCCATGGAGAATATTTATGTTTCTGTTTTAGCAGGCAATTGATCCAGTTGGGCTTGTTCCAAAAGTTGGGCTTGTTCTTATGGGGTTGTGGTTTTAATGTTGGTTTTATTTTCAAAGCCATTGAGTTGATGTTCAAATCTGTATGTCATACAGTGGCTAATCTGAAATGTGGGCAATAGTCTATTTTGTACTGTGGTTATCAAAGCCTATGATGTGCTCTTTAGGGTCAGATCCCCATATGGGCAGCTTGGGTATGAGCCCAGGAGTTCATAAACGACTTTATGAGGTTGCTTTCCTGACCTCCTCCCTTTGTATAATCTATGGTATTTTCCAGTGTCCTGGGGATCCCTTTTTTTGGTCTTCAAGGCAGAAAACTAGGGCTTTACTTACCCCGTTCTGCTATGCACTTCCTATGACTATGCCTGCATCCATGGCTAAGTGGTAGGAGGACAGAGAGAGATAGAAAAGTGGCAAGTTCACCCTGCCTTCAGTGGGGCAACAGCTCCTCTGCTCAGAGAGAAAGGTTCCCCTTCCTCAGAGTTTTAGGTTCTTAAGGGGTCCAAGAAATGGTCTTGTGGGATTGCTTGTGAGCTGGAGTATAAAAGAGCACAGGAAAGATTTTTTTTTTTTTGCGGTATGCGGGCCTCTCACTGTTGTGGCCTCTCCCGTTGCGGAGCACAGGCTCCGGACGCGCAGGCTCAGCGGCCATGGCTCACGGGCCTAGCCGCTCCGCGGCATGTGGGATCTTCCCGGATCGGGGCACGAACCTGTGTTCCCTGCATCGGCAGGCGGACTCTCAACCACTGTGCCACCAGGGAAGCCCAGGAAAGATTTTTTAAATGGATTTTCCTGCTCTCTCAGAAATAAGAGGCTTCTCACTTGCTCCTTGAGCCAGAACCAGTGGGTGTCTCCAGAAGCTCTCTGTGTCAGTGTTGATGTCCCTTTTAGGTTTCAGGCTGCCCTGAGTTCAGGCTAGCAAACACCAGTGGAGGAAAAATGGTAAACTCACTGCCAGTTAGGTGGTACTTCAAATTCTGATTTTCTTCCCCAATCTGCCTGCTATTATTCAGTTTTCAAAGTCCTCTAGCTGCTCCATGTGTACTGTTAGATTTTAAGCTGCAGTGGGAGAGATAGAATGGAGTATGCTTATACTATCCTAGAACCCGAAAGCTGGTGCTTATATTACATTTTGTAGTTTTATTCTTTTTAAAAATCAATAATGTTTGTTTTCATTACATTAATTTTATGGTCACTTTCAACTGATGGGAAGTGATACTGGTGATTTAGATAGGAATGTAAAATTTCATTACAGAATATTTTCATTTTAATAAATGAGTTGATTTTATTAAAAAATAGTAAGCAAGACTACACCAGTATCTGCCTGCCTGCTGTGCCCCAAATATGCATCCACACTCCCACCACTGAGTCAGGTTTTCAACTCTTTCCTCCATTTTAGAGGACCCGTCTTCTGTTCCTCTTGAAGGTCCTGCTGCAGTGTCCCCTCCTGGAAGAAGCCTTCAAAAATGCAGTAGATAGGGGGCTGGGGCCAAATGCATTTGGAAGCGGCCACTAGAGGTACAGAGTAAAGAAAGGGTCCTCTGAGCAGCTGGGGTTATAGAGACAGACTTGGGAAGGGCTGGTAGGCTGGGACAGGGGGAGCAGGTGGCAGGTGGGCGTGAGCTGCAAGGGTGTGTGTGGACTCCTCCCTGAGCCTGAGTTTCCCCCCATGAACAATGGGGATGGTAAGCCCACATAAGCATGGAGAGGTTGTGAGCAACTGCGCCCAGGACAGCACTGGAACTTGGTCAGAACCATCCCTGGCTACATCCCATGACATGGCTGGGCCCTCCTCTAAAGTCCTTCTCATGGCCCATGAGGTCCCCCCGACTGGGCTCCAAGCCCACCACTCCAACCTTGTCCTAAATTCTCCCCTTGCACACACTGCACTCATTCTTGCCTCGGGGCTCTGTGCTCGCTGTTCCCCACTGGGAACACCCTTCCTCCCGGATGCCTCCCTCTCATCCCCCATCAGAGCCTTCCCTGACTGCAGGTCCACATGACATTCACTGCCCAGTCATTCTCCCCCCGGACCTCATTTCATATTCCTGTGGCATGAAGCTATCATGTGTCTTATTTGCCTCCTGTTCTCCCCATGGGACCGTGAGCTCCTTGGGGGCACAGCTTTGTTAGTCCTACTCATGGCTGCACCCCCAACATCTGGAACAGGGCTCAGCCAGCACTTGCTGAATGAATGAATAAACAAATGAACAACAGTCACTAGGCGGTGACTGGATGCAACACCAGACAGAGGAGGGCAGAGAAAGTGCTTAGTGGTGCCTGGCCAGGGGCTGAGGCTGACAGTGGTGACCATGCTGCTTCATGGGGCTGGCCAGCCAGGCGACAGCTGCCAGGGAGGAGTGTGGCTTGTTTTGTGAGGGGAAAACAAGTGTCTTATTTACCACAGACAATGAATATCAGACTGTGTGAAAAACACATTTGTCACTGAGATGTGTGAATCAAGGACCCAGGAATGAAAGCACTAACTGTTCCTCATCTGAGATTCTTTTAGATACCCATACCCACCAGCTGAGAGGCACAGCCCTGCCTGCCCTGCCCAGGCCCAGCCACCTCGTCCCCTGTCCCAAGGTTTCTCTCCTGTTGGACCTCCTGAGGGCTCCTGTGGCCCCAGCCCTCAGCTGAGCCCCTCTCTGTGCTGCAGCCAAAGGGGCTGCACCGGCAGCTAGGTCATGTCCCTCTCTTGCTCCCTGCACCATCAGAGCTGAGTCCTGAACATGGTGGTAGCTGCCCCGAGGCTGGGCCCCCTGCTCTTGGCTCCCTGCCTCACCTCAGGCTGTGATGTGTGTGTCTCCCTCCAGTGGGTGGGGTCAGGATCACCCCTCTGTGGCCCCTGTCCAGCGAGAGGCTGGACATAAGCACTCATAAGCACTGGCTCTCATAAGCACTGTAGAGCCGCTCCAAATTGGGGCCCTTGAATCCCAGAGAGTTGGCGACAGCCCGGGTCACAAGGCCATGGTCCTGGTTCCAGGTGCAGGGGCCACACCTTGAGACACAGGCCATGGCCCCCATCCTAAGCCTCCTGGGGCCCTCCTCCAGCCCAGGAGTGGGATCCTCACCTGTTTAACCTCCTTGGGGAGGGAGTACCCAGTGGGCTACAGGGAAGGAAAACCATTCTCAGCTCAGGTTTTGTGGCTTCTGAGTTGCAAGAGCCTGGGACTTTCAGCTTCCACAGGTGAGCTCCAAAGGCAGACCTCAGGTGAATCTGGAAGGTGTGAGCCATCTAGGAGGTCATGGGCCCTGGGGCCTGCTCACCTGGAGGTGGCAGGGCAGGGGGAGCCTCATGTTCAGACACTGAAGACTGGAAGAAAGGGGATATCAACAAGGACCACGGTCCCCACCTCGCATGGCCCTGGAACCCAACATAACCCTGGAGATAACAACACCCCAGCAAACCCAGAGCAAGCCTTCTGAGCTGAGGGATTTCCTTGTTAACGCTGAAAACATTTGGAATGTCTAGTCCACTGTGCTCGGCACCCACTGCCTTGACTCCCCGCTGTGGGTCAGCCCCGGCTGCCTGTGCACCTGCAGGGACGCTGCCCGCGCACCTGCAGGGACGCTGCCCATATCTCCTTGGAGTTTGAGGCAAAAATAGCTAATCGCATCTCCAAGTGTCTGCATGAGTCACCCGCACCTCCTGACAAACACCTCTCAGGCGTTTTCAAGGATGGGAAATGGTTGGCAAAAATAAAGCCTTTGTTTTTTTTTATCCCTGTGGCTTCTGGGATTCGTTTCAGAGTGTCTGAGGAGGCAAGCCTGGGAGGCTTGGCGATGTGCCCTCTGGGCTACGCGGTGGTGTGTGTGTGGGTCTTCCTCACTGTCTGGCACCGGGACAGTCCCCTCACCTGTATAAGCCTCAGTTTCCACATCTATAAAGTGGGCTGATAATAGCCACCCTGAGGTGGGTCTACTGGGGTCAGGAGCAGAGTCAGTGCTCTATCGGTGTGGTCCTGCCCACTCTCTGACAAGGGGCACTCAGGATCCTATTGTGCTCAGATGGCCGGGAGGCCATCCCAGCCTGCTCCCCTGCCTCCTTCAGGCAGGAACTGCCCTTGGCCCAGGCTGCCCGGTCCTCCACTGCCACTTGTGTTATCCTGGCCTCTCTCAGACCTCAGGGCCTGGCCAAGTGCACCTTATGCCATCCTGGTCAGGCCCCAGGAATCACGAGGTGGCTAAGGAAGTGGGGGCATGGAGGTGCAGGGATCCCCAGCAGTCAGGACGGTCTGGGGTGTGCACAACTCCCAGATGCTGCTGCCCACTGGCTCCTCTCAGACCCTCCCGCCAAGCCCAGCCAGGGCCTTCCTGCCCCAGCCTGAAAAGAACTGGGCCCACCTCCTCCTTTCTCTAGAATCCCTGCCAGGCTCCACCGTGGAGCTGGAGCCCACCTGGATCTCCTCCCCACAAGTGTGGGGCTATAGAAGGGCTATAGGGCCCTCCCACCTGCCCACCAACATTCCATTCCCACCTCTCTGGACCCTTCCTGCCTCCAGGCCTTTGCACTTGCTGTACCCGCTTCTTGGATGGCAGAGGCTGAAGTTCAACCCGCTGCCCTTTCCTCCAGGGAGCCTGACTCGATCCTCTCCGCTGGTGGCCAGAGCTCCCTTTCTGGGCTCCCATGACCTTTGCACAGTCCTCTGGGCACATCTGTCCCAGGGCAGGGCTTGTGTTCCCTGTCTGGCTCTCTCACCTATCTGTTCATGGCTAGGGAGGGTGCAGTTCACCCCTCTGTCCCCGGTACTGGTGTTGGCAGCACAGGCCAAGTGCATGCTCAATGGTCACTCCAGGTAAGTCACCGGAGGTTGACAAGCAGAGGCCCAGGTGTCCTGCCCTTTTAAACAGTGAATTTGCTGACCTTATTTACACAAGGGCTTTCATAAGAATCAGCATTTCTGCCTTCGCTCAAGAGCTCAGAAGAGCCAGCCACATCAGACCTGTGTTCCCGCCTGGCACCTGTCCCTCTACCAGGGGATGTCACCACCTCACTGTCCCCATCAGCCGCCTGCCCCTGCTCTGCCTGGCCTGATTAAATCCTCTGTGGTCGCCTGGGGTTTGGGCACCTCAGGGGACCCGGGGGCAGGGGTCCTGCTGTCCTGGGGCACACTGGAGACCAGACCCTCACACTGACTGTACCTGCGGAAGCCAAATGGACATCACTCCCTGGGGCTGTTTCCTTCTAGCTAGAGATGCCTGTTAAGGGTCTGGAAAATCTTAATTAACAGAGAAATCATTTCATTTCTCCCTGAATTTGGAAATCTGGAGGAAGGAGTTAAAACCTGTGGGATGGTCCCAGAGAGCTGGGCAGCTGAATGACTAGGAGGGCACTGCAGACTTCCCACCTCTTCCCCTCCCCCCACGGACGGTAGGAACTGGAGAAGTAGGGCCTGAGTGACACCCAGCAGGGCCACTTATCTGAAAATAACTCCGAGAAGCAAGAAGCTGCTTTTAAATACTTCTCATTCTTGCTATAAGAGGAGGCTCTCTCACAGCTGAACTTTAACAAATTCGTCATTGTCTTTTCTGGGAAGACAAGGGAAGATGAAGTCATCAGTGTTATAATAAAACAAAGAAACATACTGTTTTTCTCTGGCTTCTCTCAGGAATGTCGAGTAGACAGAGAAAAGGCCCTTGTCAGAGAGGCTGGGAGGATGTATGTGTGTGTCTGAGCCCCGTAGCTGGTGGCTCCATTTGGTATTCTGAGTCACTCCCTGTCCTGGGCTGTAGCCTCTGGACCACTGGGGCCCTTGTCCACGGCCAACACCATGCAGCATGTGCACAAACACAATTGTGAATCTGGTTCCCTCCAGGCTTGCTGAAAAGCAGTTTGACTGTCACCTGCAGGGGACACAGAAGGGGTTCTGTGGTTGTCACAGAAGGGGAAACTGAGGCTCAGAGAGAGGGCCTGACCTGTGCTAGGTCACCCAGCTGGATTGAGGTGGGGGGACCAAGATGGCCTCCACCCCTTCCAGGGATTCAAATTGATATTGGGCTTTTATTGACTTCTGAAGTGGGTCCGGGATAGCCCACAGCCGGGACTGATTCTGACTTGGGAGGGTCTCCACACAGAGACCCCAGGCAGCTCGCATGGGGAAAGGCCCAGGCTGGATGGTGGGCTACTCGGATCACAGGCACTAGAGGCTGCCCCAGTGCGCATGGTCAACCCCGGGGGTCCAGGCAGATCAGTGTCTCCCCAGCCACTGTCCTAAAAGACAGTAAAGGAGGTAATGGTGTTAGAACTTGAGTCCTGTGTAAGAGGCCACTTGGCCATGGCCACCTTTGCAGAAGGCAGTGAGCCTCTGCCTCTGAGGCTGAGACCTCCCACACTGGGGATAGCGCCATCTTGGTCAGATGTGGGCACTGGACATCTGTCCCTGCCCTCAGCATCTGGGGGAGGCTGGAAGTCACTGGAGTTGATCCTGGAAAATCCACTTGCCTGGGCCTCGCCCCAGCCTGTGGACAGCCTGGGTGGCTCCAATGCTCAACCAGCCAGATCCTTCACCTAGAGGAGTTCCAGATGTGGGGACCCACAGACCACCACCCATCTGGGAGCCCTCGGGCAAGTCCCATCCCCCTCAGAGCTTCCTAATAAAGTGGATACAGTGCACCGCCTCACTTGTGGACAGGAGGATACAGGTGTGAACCAGCTGCCACGCACCAAACTCACAGCCCAAAGACGGTTAACACACACATCCTTGAAAATAAACACATGAATATTAAGAAAGCCCAACAATGCCCTGGCAGAAAGGGGAGAGCCAGTTTTCCCTCCGACAGATTCACCAGTCCTACTAGTAGCAGTAGTGACGGTGGAAGCAGTATGAGGGATCCCAGCGACAGCAGGAGCCCGGACTCACTGCTCAGCCACTGCGTGGATTCCTCATTGTCTCTGTCCCCCACCACGCTGTTGCTCTCATCCTCCCTGTTTCACATGAGGTGACCCTGGTTGAGTGACTTGCCGCTGCAGTGTGGGGAGCTGGGGGAGCCAGGCCATGGCACGGGATGTGACCAAGAACCCAGCTCACCCCACTTCCTCCATGCTGTGCCCTGGGCCACATGTGTCAGTGCGTGGAATCCCCAAGAGGGAGTGCTGGAGAAGTGAGGACATCCACCAGAAGAAGTCTTCACAGGGCTAGGGACACCGATATGCCAGGTACCAGCAGGGTGATAAGGGTGGGGCCCCCCTGTGCACACCTGCCCTCTGCAGCCCCCTGGATCCCTCCAAGAGCCTGGCTCGGGCTCAGGACCTTCAAGACATGAAACCGCTCATTTCAGCATTCGTTGAACGACACACTCCAGGAACACTTTCATGATATTTCCAGGTCTGACTACTCTCTGCACAGCTATTCACTTAATCATGTTCTTTATATCAATTCACATTTTAAAATTAGCATCATTCTTACCAATAATATCTATGAACTCATAGGTCTAATGTGCTGGCTGTGTGCTTTTTAAAATGCATTAAAGTAAACATGTCAACGCATAACAGTGACTGAATAGTGAACAAATGTTGTTGTAGTCAATCCTCACCCCAGCCTGAAGAGGCAGCATTGCTGGCCCCTGAGGACAATGGCTGTCGGGTGAGGTGGATTTTAGGACCTCTAAAATCTTGGGGTCTCTTAGGTGAACGAAGCTGCCTCCTTGACATGCCTGAGACCCACAGGGACCCATGTCTTTGGGCCTCAGCTGGCTACACCCTCCAGCAGCAGGTGGCACTTGAGGCAGAGGTCACGCAGGCCACGCCCTCCCCTCAGCACACTTTTGCTGTGGTCTCCAGTCCATGGAGGGCCTGGGAGGGCAGTGAATGGTCCAGCCATGCTGAGTGCTGCTTTAATCTTGCAAAGACCTGTCCTATGGCTGTCAATCCTGTCATCAGGACAATGACTTCCAGGTTCTGTACGGGCCGCCAGGCCCACCCAGGCACCACCTATCACACCTCCAGGACTTGCCAGGATGTGGCAGGGAGGAATCACTGCTTGTGCAGATGGGCCATGCTGCTCCAGGGACAGGGGGCCCTGGCTTTCTGGGACTAATACTTTTCAAAAAAAGACACAGACACTATGAAAACATCACTGTTCTGGTGATGGCAGCTGTCAGGGCCTGGCAGAGGCCAGTCCCACGTGAGTATCCTCCTGGCCCCAGTCTGCTCCTGGAGGAGGGGGCTACAGAGAAGAGGGGCTTCCAGGGATGGTGACTTTGCCAGCATGTGGGGGACCGAACTGTGCAGGGTGAGACCCTCAGCGAGAGAGGAGTGGCCAGGTAAGGGGCAGTGAGGGTGATGCTAGCCTAAGGGCCATAGAGCAACTGGAGTTACTTCCAGAAACATCCCTCCTAGGAAAGGATGTCTTTGGGGCTGTCTGCACATAATACCCCTGGCTCAGCAGCCCCGATCCCTCCCCTCTCCGGATCCACCTCCTACCTGGTGCAGGGGCTGGTCTGCCTTAGTAACTTATTTCAAGGTGAACTCACAGAGTGCTTATGCTCTGCTCACTAGCAGTTTCCCTAAGGAGGCAGCCTGTTAATTGGCTCCATTTTTAGCCTCTTCTCAGTTCCAGCAGCCCCAGCAAAGGCCCTCAGATGAGTGTCTGCACAATCCCCCTGGCCAGTCTGCAGCAGTACATGGACCAAGTGAGGCTAGGGCGCAGTAAGCAAGAGAAAGACCCCGGCTTGCCTCCTGGTCCATGCCAAGACTTGGCCCTGCTGTAGCTGCCCAAGGTCAAGGGCCTCTGTGGCTTCTGCCTACCCAGCATCTATTCCTCCTTCTGGCAACAGAACCCATTCTGTCCTCTCTCTCTTGCCTGTGGTATTAAAGGCACATGGCCCTAGTGGCTACTTGGGGTAGGAACTAACTTGGCCTACAGTGCTTTGGGATGGGCATGTGATTCAGGCCTGGCCACTCGGTGCATTCTACCTCGACTTTGGGATAGATTCATGGGTAGGCATGTCACTTGGGTGGGCCACCAGACAGATAAATGTTCTTGGGACATTTATCCCAAGATAAATGTCTTGGGAGCAGAGACTCTGTCTTCTGCTTAGGGAAAGTAAAGGACAGGAGGTAAGTGCAAGGTTGCTGAGACCCTTCTTATAAAAGAAGCCCATGTGGAGAGAGCAGAGCCAACAGGCAGAGAGCCTGAGACCATGTCCTAGATCTAGCCATGCCTGAAGTCTACCCCTGGGCTTTTTATTTACAGATGCAAATACATTCTCTTTTTGTGCTTACGTCTGCTTGAGCTGAGTTTCTGCACATGCAATAGAAAGAAACTTAATGCCCCAGGCTCTTGAGACAGGCATGTTTTTGGAGTACACCACCACTGTGGGCTGTGGGAAGTGCATTGGCTTTACACATAGGCTGACCAGGGCAGATGTGGGTTTGGTCCTTAGCTGTGAGTTCCTGGGGAGGTCACTTTCCCTCTCATATTCTCTTCTGTAAAATGGATCTAATGACCCCAGCTCACAGGCTGATGTGCCAAGGTGACATTTGGCCTGGAACTCAATGGCAGGAAGGACCAGATATGGGAAGGACATCCTGGGAGTTGGGGAAGGGCTGTGTAGGGGGGCAGCAAGTGCCAAGGCCCAGAGGAGGGAGCAAGCCAAGAAGAGCGAGGTCGCTGTGGCTACAGCGGGTGACGAGAATCCTCACCATGGGGCACGGGATGGGGAAGAGCTAGGTTTGGTCAAGTGTTGTGGGATGGCCCTGGTGGGTCTCTGCTGGGTGAAGAATGATGCATGATTGTGGGATGAGCTGGAATCAGGCGGTGGAGAGAAGTGGCTGCATTCTGGACAGATCGGGAAGTTGACACCCACAGGCCATGCTGATGTTTGGATGGCAAGGGGGTGGTTGATGGAAAAGGACACTCTGCTACTCAGGTTGGCACTTGGCCACCTGGGTGACTTGACTGAGATGAGGGAGACTGTAGGGAGAAGAGGTGGGAGGGGTGGGGGGAAGCCCAGAGTGGAACAGTGGAGGAAGGAAGGGCTGATCAGTGGGCCAACCATACAGAGAGCAGAGGAGAGCATGAGGGGATGCCCCAAGGTTTTGAGGACCCGCTCCAGAGCATCTGATGGGTGGCATGAAGGCAGAAGCTAGCATGGATCTTCACCTTCGACCTTAACAATTACTCTGAGACCCTATCCAGGGAGAGTGCAATGATCAATAGCACCTGCCAAGGGCAAGGAGGCTCACCACACTGCTAAGAATGTGCAGCACCCGGCAACAGGCACTGGTTAAGCGAAGTGTGGTCCCTCTCTTCAACAGAATACCATGCAGCAGCCAGAGGAGCACAAGAGATGCTGAGAATGTCTCCCAGCTAAGGAGTGAGAAAAGCCAGTTATAATTCAGGCTATGTTTAGAATGAGCGAAGCTTTGCAAAAGAAAAATATGCCTGCATGCACACAGAGGAAAAGTCCAGCACAGTCAGTGATGAGAGGGATTATCTTGTCCTTAATAGGCTAGTGAGTGGTTTTGGTTTCTCCTTTACCACTTTCTGCATTTCTGACATTTTCCCCTTCAATGGCTTGTATTATTCTTACAAAGAAGCATCAAAGAGTTCATTTTGGGGAAAAAAGAAAGGAAATACAAGGAGAGAGCAGACAGGTGATGGAGGAGGAGCGTGGCTCCAGGTCCCCCAGCAGACGCCAGGAGGATGCAGCTTGCTGGGGCCTGCAGCTTTGGGGAAGGCAGCCAATTCCTCTCTCTCCAGCCACTCATTAGTCTGAGGAGGTAATAACACACAGAAGCATGCAAGGCACATTTGAGTTTAACAAAAAGCAGGGATGATTGACTCCAAGTCATTTCTCAAAGCAGAAGCCAGCATATGGGATGGCCCGGCTGCTGCCTTCAGACACCCAACAGCTGCAAGGCTGACTCTTTTCTAAAACCAGTGCTGCCACCACTGCTCATTGAGATGAGCTCCAAGACCCAAATACTCAGAATACAAACTGCCATTTGGGGGTTCACACTGGCATGTGCACAGCTCTTTACAGTTGGCAGAGTCCTTTCACAGATGTCATTCCCTTTGAGTCCTAGGTCCCTGCCTATACACTCAGGGAGCCAAGCCCCCGCCCCAGGCTGGCCACTAGCAAGCAGCCCAGGACCCAGCTCCTGCCCAAGGGACTGCCAAGTTTACTCCCACAAGCAGAGCCCCTGGGGCCCTTAGCTTCTCTTTCAGCCTTAGTTATTGTTACTTATTTGTGTTTTAAATTTTTAATGAAGTATAGCATACATCCTGAAATGCACACACATTTGAAGTGTGCAGCTAGGTGAGTTCTCCCAAAGTGAACACACCTGTGCAACCAGCACCCAGGTGGAGAAACAGCACATTTCCAGCTCCCTGAAGTCCAGCCTGGGCCCCTTTCCTCTCATTAACCCTTAATTTCAGCTGGAAAGAAAAATGAAGAGGGATCAATCACCATGTAGGAAACCATCACTGTTAAGACAACGCCTGAGACGTGCAGTACCCAGAGGGCTACTCCTAAATGCAGAGAAAGGAGATGAGGAGGGGTGCCATGTGCCCTGCCTGTGTGGCCGTGGTGGGCTGCACACCCAGCTTGGGGCCACTCTGCCCCTCTTGTCACTGGTGGTCAGGAGGCCGCTGCCTGGGGATACACGAAGCCCGCTCAGCCTCAGTCCCACCCCAGATCTACATAAAAGAAGCAAAAACAAGGGAAATATATGGGTAGATATAAAGACATTTTTTCTTTTCATTTAAATATCTTTAAAATGTAATTGACTGTTCAAAGCAAAAATAACGTAGTGTGGGGTTTATAAATATGTGGAAATACAATGTATGACAACAGCACTGTTATGGGTTTCACTGTTTCCCCCCAAAAAAGATATGTTGAATTTCTAACCCCTACTATCTCCTAATGTAACATTATTTGGAAATAGGGTCACTGTAGATTTAATTAGTTAAGAGGAGGTCATTCTAGAGTCAGATGGGCCCCTAATCTGACTCATATCCTTAAAAGAAGATGGCCATTTGAAGACACAGGCACACTGAGAGGAAATCATGTGACAATGAAGGTGGAGATTGGAGCTGCAAGCCAAGTAATGTCAAAGATTTCTGGCAAACCACCAGAAGCTAGGAAGAGGCAAGGAAGGATTTTCCTATTGGTTTCAGAGAAAGCATGGTCCTGTTGATGCCTTGATTTTGTACTTCTACCCCATGAGAGAATACATTTCTGTTGTTTTAAGCCAACCCAGTTTGTAGTACTTTGTTACACAACTCTAAGAAACAAATACCAGCACAAAGGCTGAGAGAGAATGGAAGTACCCTGGCATCAGGTCCTCATACCATATGTGAAGTAGTATAGTATCACTTGAAGGTAGACTGTGCTAAGTTAAAGATGTGGTGGGAAGAATTCTAAGATGGCCCCTCAGATTCCCAGCCCCTGGTGTACACGCCTTGTGTAATCCCTTCTCCTTGAGTGTGGGTGAGACCCATGAATATGAGGGATGGTACTCCTACGATTAGGTTATGTTATACGGCAAAGGTGAAGGGAATTTTGCAAATTTAATTAAGGACCTTAATCAGTTGGCTTACAGCTAATCTAGATTAGGTCAGGCTCCTGGGTGAGCCTGACCTAATCATGTGAGCTCTTTAAAAAAAAAGTCTAGAAGTCAGAGACTCGCATCAGAAGCTCTCCTGATGTCCCTGAGAAACTAAGTCACTATGAGCTCAACAGCTGCAAGGAAATGAATTCTGCCACCATCTACATGAGCTTGGAAGGGGATCCTAAGGTTCAGATGAGATTCCAACCCCAGGCTTCTGAGACTCTGAGGAAAGGACCCAGCTAACCTGTCCCTGGAAACTGACTCATGGAAACTCTAAAATAATAAATGTGTGCTGTTTTATGTTGCCAAGATTGTTTTAATGCTTTAGGTAACAACAGAAAAGTAATACAATGTATATTATTACACCTAAATCAAGCCCTAAATAACATAACACAGAAATATAGCTAATACATCAACAAAGGGGATAAAATGGGATCACTAAAAAATACCCAATTAACCCAAAATAAGTCAGAAAAAGAACATAAAAGGATAAAGAACATCTGAAATAAATAAAAAGTAAATAACAAGGTGGTAGATATAAATCCAAAAATATCAATAATCACATTAAGTGTAAATGGTCTAAACAACCGAATGAAAAGGCAGAGATTTTCAGATTAGATAGAAACCTAGAACCACACAGAACCCTCTATTTAAATATAAAGACACAAATAGTGGCAAAGTAAAAAGATGAAAAAAAGGAAAGAAAGTTGGTGTGTCTACATTATTCTCAGACAAAGTAGGTAAAGAGGGGCATTTCATAATGACAAAGGGGTCCATTTATTAAGAGGACATAAACATCCTAAATGTGTACTCACCTAATAACAGAGTTTCAAAATATATGAAGCAAGAAAAGATAGAACATAGCAGAATGACTGAGGCAGGAGAATGAAAAGTGACCTGGAAGATAAAATAGTGGAAATAACTACCACAGAGCAGAATAAATAAAAAGAATGAAAAGAATTGAAGACAGTCTCAGAGATCTCTGGGACAACATTAAATGCACCAACATTCGAATTAGAGAGGTCCCAGAAGAAGAAGAGAAAAAGAAAGGGGTGGAGAAAATATTTGAAGGATTACAGGTGAAAACTTCCCAAACATAGGAAATATTCAATCAAGTCCAGGAAGTGCAGAGAGTCCAATACAGGATAAATCCAAGGAGAAACACACCAAGACACATATTAATCAAACTATCAAAAATTAAATACAAAGAAAAAATGTTAAAAGCAGCAAGGGAAAAACAACAAATAACATACAAGGGAATCCCCATAAGGTTAAAAGCAAAAGCTAAGAGAATTCAGCACCACCAAACCAGCTTTACAACAAATGCTAAAAGAACTTCTCTAGGTAGGAAAAACAAGAGAAGGAAAGACCGACAAAAACAATTAAGAAAATGGTAATAGGAACATACATATCGATAATTACCTTAAATGTAAATGGATTAAATGCTCCAACCAAAAGACAAAGACTGGCTGAATGGATACAAAAACAAGACCCATATATATGCTGTCTACAAGAGACCCACTTCAGACCTAGGGACACATACAGACTGAAAGCGAGGGGATGGAAAAAGATATTCCATGCAAATGGAAATCAGAAGAAAGCTGGAGTAGCAATTCTCATAAAAGACAAAATAGACTTTAAAATAAAGAATGTTACAAGAGACAAGAAAGGACACTACATAATGGTCAAGGGATCAATC
>NC_041215.1:9516379-9517001 GCF_002837175.3 Physeter macrocephalus | reverse complement strand
GAAATAGAAACAAAGAAAACAATAGCAAAGATCAATAAAACTAAAAGCTGGTTCTTGGAGAAGATAAACAAAATTGATAAACCATTAGACAGACTCATCAAGAAAAAAAGGGAGAAGACTCAAATCAATAGAATTAGAAATGAAAAAGGATAAGTAACAACTGACACTGCAGAAATACAAAGGATCATGAGAGATTACTACAAGCAACTAGATGCCAACAAAATGGACAACGTGGAAGAAATGGACAAACTCTTAGAAATGGACAATGTTCTGAGACTGAACCAGGTAGAAATAGAAAATATGAACAGACCAATCACAAGCACTGAAATTGAAAGTGTGATTAAAAATCTTCCAACAAACAAAAGCCCAGAAAACCGTATGATCACCTCAATAGATGCAGAAAAAGCTTTCAACAAAATTCAACACCCATTTATGATAAAAACTCTCCAGAAAGTAGGCATAGGGGGAACTCTCCTCAACATAATAAACGCCATATATGACACACCAACAGCCAACATCATCCTCAATGGTGAAAAACTGAAAGCATTTCCACTAAGATCAGGAACAAGACAAGGTTGCCCACTCTCACCACTATTATTCAACATAATTTTGGAAGCTTTAG
>NC_041215.1:9514893-9516056 GCF_002837175.3 Physeter macrocephalus | reverse complement strand
TCTCCCTCCCTCCCACCGTCCCTATCCCACCCCTCTCGTGGTCACAAAGCACAGAGGTGATCTCCCTGTGCTATGCGGCAGCTTCCCACTAGCTATCTAATTTACATTTGGTAGTGCATATATGTCCCTGCCACTCTCTCACTTCGTCACAGCTTACCCTTCCCCCTCCCCATGTCCTCAAGTCCATGCTCTAGTAGGTCTGTGTTTTATTCCTGTCCTACCACTAATCTCTTCATGACATTTTTTTTTCTTAGATTCCATATATATGTGTTAGCATACGGTATTTGTTTTTCTCCTTCTGACTTACTTCACTCTGTATGACAGACTCCAGGTCTATCCACCTCATTACAAATAACTCAGTTTCATTTCTTTTTATGGCTGAGTAATATTCCATTGTATATATGTGCCACATCTTCTTTATCCATTCATCTGTTGATGGACAAGATCCAAAACTACAATGCGATATCATCTCACACCGGTCAGAATGGCCATCTCAAAAAATCTACAAACAATAAATGCTTGAGAGGATGTGTAGAAAAGGGAACCCTTTTGCACTGTTGGTGGGAATGTAAATTGATACAGTCATTATGGAGAACAGTATGGAGGTTCCTTAAAAAACTTAAAATAGAACTACCACACGACCCAGCAATCCCACTACTGGGTATATACCCTGAGAAAACCATAATTCAAAAAGAGTCATGTACCACAATGTTCATTGCAGCTCTATTTACAATAGCCAGGACATGGAAGCAACCTAAGTGTCCATCAACAGATGAATGGATAAAGAAGATGTGGCACATATATACAATGGAATATTACTCAGCCATAAAAAGAAATGAAACTGAGTTATTTGTAATGAGGTGGATAGACTGGATTTGATGACATGGTGTGGGGAGGGGAAGAGTAAGCTGGGACAAAGTGAGAGAGTAGCACTGACATAAATACACTGCAAAATGTAAAATAGATAGCTAGTGGGAAGCAGCTACATAGCACAGGGATATCAGCTTGGTGACTTGTAACAACCTAGAGGGGTGGGATAGGGAGGGTGGAGGGAGACGCAAGAGGGAGGGGATATGGGGATGTATGTATACATATGGCTGATTCACTTTGTTATACAGCAGAAACTAACACAACATTGTAAAGCAATTATACTCCAATAAAGA
>NC_041215.1:9486678-9514866 GCF_002837175.3 Physeter macrocephalus | reverse complement strand
TTGTACAGCAGAAACTAACACAACATTGTAAAGCAATTATACTCCAATAAAGACGTTTAAAAAAAACGAACAGATAGAACTGTGAGAAGAAAATCAACAACTGTAGCTGAGATTTTAATGCCCCCTACTCAATAATAGACAGAATAAATAGACCGAAGATCAGGAAGAATATTGAACACTTGAACATTACCAAGCAACTTAAACTGATTGCTGTTTATAGAAGAACATACAAGAATAGCAGAATACACATTCATTTCAAATGCACATTCAAGATAGACTATATTCTAGGCTATAACACAAGTCTTAGTAAATTTAAAAGGACTCAAGTCACAGAAAGTATGTTCTTTGACCAAAAAGGAATTGAATTAGATATAATTAACAAAGGTATCTGGAAAATCCCCAATTATTTGGAAGCTAAATAATACACTTCTAAATAACTTATGGGTGAAAGAAAAAATAATAAAGGAATTAAAACAGTCTAATTTGAATATAATGAAAACACAACATATCAAAATATGTGGGATGCAGCTAAAGTGGTACTTAGAAGAAATTTTATAGCAGTAAATGCCTATATTAGAAAAAAGTAGATCTCAAATCATATACTCACATTGATTACCTCAGCTTCTACCTTAAGAAACAAGAACAGCAAATGAAACCCAAAGTAAGCAGAAGAAAGGAAATGATACTATTCAGAGCAGAAAATAAATGAGGTATACAACAGAAAAACAATACAGCAAAACAATGAACCAAAAATCTTGTTCTCTGAGAAGATAAAAAAATTTAATAAACTTCTAGTCAGACTAATCAGGAAAAAAGAGAGAATATGCAAATTACCAATATCACAAGTGAGAGAGGTGACATTAATACAAGTTCTAAAGATATCAAAAGGATAATAAGGAAATATCATGGACAACTTTATGCCAATCGACAATTGACAATAGATAACATGGAAAATTTTCTTAATATATACAAACTACCAAATATCATGAAAGTAGAAATAGATAACCCGAATAGCCCAATATCTATCAAAGAAATTGAAACTGTTGTTAAAAACCTTCCCATCAGGAGTAAGACAAGGATGTCTGCTTTCACCATTGCTATTCAATATTGTATTGGAAATTCTGGACACTGCAATGAGGCAAGAGAAAGAAATGAAAGGCATTAAATTAAAAGAAAACAGTAGAACTATCTTTATTCAGAGATGACATGACCCCCTATATAAAAAATCCCAAAGAATCCACAAATAAACTACTAGAGCTATTAAACAAATTTTCAGTAAATGTGCAAAAATACAAGCTCAAGACACAAAAATCAGTTGTTTTTCTATATATTAGCAATTAACACTCTGAAAAAGAAATTAAGAAAATACAATTTATTTTTTACCTTTATTCTTTTATTTTTATTTATTTATTTAGGCTGTGTCAGGTCTTAGTTGTGGCATGCGGGATCTTCGTTGAGGTATGCGGGATCTTTTGTTGCGGTGCGCGGGCTCTTCGTTGCAGTATGTGGGCTTCTCTCTAGCTGTGGCGTGTGGGTTTTCCCTTCTCTAGTTGTGGTGTGCAGGCTCCAGGGCACGTGGGCTCTGTAGTTGTGGCGCGTGGGTTCCAGAGTGTGTGGGCTCTGTAGTTTGTGGCACGTGAGCTCTCACGTTGAGGCATGTGAGCTCAGCAGTTGTGGTATGCGGGCTTAGCTGCCCTGTGGCATGTGGGAACCTAGTTCCCCGACCAGGGTTTGAACCCGCATCCCCTGCATTGGAAGGCGGATTCTTTACCACTGGACCACCAGGGACGTCCCTATTTATTTTTTAAATTAAAAAAAATTTTCTTGGAGTATAGTAGATTTACAACATTGTTTCAGGTGTACAGCAAAGTGATTCAGTTATACGTGTACATATATTTTTTAGATTCTTTTCTCATATAGGTTATCACAGAATATTGAGTAGAGTTCCCTGTGCTATACAGTAGGTCCTTGTTGGTTACCTATGTTATATATAGTAGTGTGTGTATGTTCACCCCAACTCCTGATTTAACCTCCCCCCATCATGTTTCCCATTTAGCATCCATAAGTTTGTTTACGATATCTGTAACTCTATTTCTGTTTTGTAAATAAGCTCATTTGTATCATTTTTTAAAATTAGATTCCAAATATGAGTGATATCCTATGATATTTGTCTTTCTTTGTCTGACCTACTTCACTCAGTGTGATAATCTCTAGGTCCATCCATGTTGCTGGCATTGGTTCATCCTTTTTTATGGCCGAGTAATATTCCATTGTATATATGTACCACATCTTCTTTATCCATTCCTGTCAATGGACAGAGGTTGCTTCCATGTCCTGGCTATTGTATAGTGCTGCAATGAACACTGGGGTTCATGTATCTTTTTGAATTATGGTTTTCTCTGATATAGGTCCAGGAGTGGGATTGCTGGATCATATGGTAGCTCTATTTTTAGCTTTTTAAGGAATCTCCCTGCTGTTCTTCATAGTGGTTGTACCAATTTACATTCCCACCGACAGTGTAGGAGGGTTCCCTTTTCGCCACACCCTCTGCAGCATTTATTGTTTGCAGATTTTTTTGATGATGGTCATTCTGACTGGTGTGTGGTGATACCTCATTGCAGTTTTGATTTGCAGTTCTCTAATAATAGTGATGTTGAGCATATTTTCATGTGCTTTTTGGCCATCTGTATGTCTTCTTTGGAGAAATGTCTATTTAGATCTTCTGCCCATTTTTTGATTGGGTTGTTTGTTTTTTTGGCATAGAGCTGCATGAGTTGATTATGTATTTTGGAGATTAATCCTTTGTCGGTTGCTTCATTTAAAAATATTTTATCACATTCTGTGGGTTGTCTTTTCATTTCGTTTATGGTTTCCTTTGCTATGCAAAAGCTTTAAAGTTTAACTAGGTCCCATTTATTTACTTTTGTTTTTATTTTCATTACTCTGGGAGGTGGCTCCAAAAAGATCTTGCTGCGATTTATGTCAAAGAGTGTTTTGCCTAAGTTTTCCTCTAAGAGTTTTATAGTATCAGGTCTTATATTTAGGTCTTTATTTCATTTTGATTTTATTTTTGTGCACGGTGTTAGAGAATGTTCTAATTTCATTCTTTTACATGTAGCTGTCCAGTGTTCCCAGCATCACTTATTGAAGAGACTGTCTTTTCTCCATTGTATATTCTTGCCTCCTTTGTCATAGATTAATTGACCACAGGTGCGTGGGTTTACCTCTGAACTTTCTATCCTGTTCCATTTACCTATATTTCTGTTTTTGTGCCAGTACCATACTCTTTTGATTACTGTAGCTTTGTAGTATAGTCTGAAGTCAGGGACTCTGATTCCTCCAGCTCCGTTTTTCTTTCTCAGAATTGCTTTGGCTATTTGAGGTCTTTTGTGTTTCCATATAGATTTAAAAAGTTTTTGTTCTAGTTCTGTGAAAAATGCCACTGGTAATTTGATAGGGATTGCATTGAATCTGTAGATTGCCTTGGGTAGTATAGTCATTTTGACCATATTGATTCTTCCAATACAAGAACATGGTGTATCTTTTCATTTGTTTGTATCATTTTCTATTTCTTTCATCAACGTCTTATAGTTTTCAGAGTACTGGTCTTTGTCTCCTTAGGTAGGTTTATTCCTAGGTATTTTATTCTTTTTGATGTGATGGTAAGGGAATACAATTTATAATAGCCTCCAAAAGAAGAAAATATCTGAGAATAAATTTAACCAAGAAGGTGAAAGACTTGTACACTGCAAACTATAAAATATTGTTGAAAAGAAATGAAAGAAAACCTAAATAAAAGGAATATTTTATGTTCATAGATTAGAAGATTTAATATCATAAAAGTGGCAATACTACTCAAAGTGATCTATATATTTAATGAAATCCCAACCAAAATTCCAATGGCCGTTTTTGCAGGTATCAAAAACCCATCTTAAAATTCATATGGAGGGCTTCCCTGGTGGCACAGTGGTTGAGAGTCCGCCTGCCGATGCAGGGGATGCGGGTTCGTACCCCGGTCCGGTAAGAGCTCACATGCTGCGGAGCGGCTGGGCTCGTGGGCTCGTGGGCCATAGCCGCCGAGCCTGCGCGTCCGGAACCTGTGGTCCGCAACGGGAGAGGCCACAGCAGTGAGAGGCCCGCGTACCGCAAAAAAAAAAAAAAATTCATATGGAATTGTGAAAACAAAGCTGGAGAACTCACACTTCCTGATTTCAAAACTTACTATAAGCTACAGTAATTAAAACAGTGCAGTACTGGCATAAGGACAGACATAAAGATCAATGAAACAGAATCAAGGGTCCAGAAATAAACCCATACATGTATGGCCAGTTGATTTTTGAAAAGGGTGCTGAGATCATTCAATGGGGAAAAACAGTCTCTTCCACAAATGGTGCTGGAATAACTGGATATCCAAATGCAAAAGAAGTTGGACCCTTACCTTGCACCATATGCAAAAATTTACTCAAAATGGATCAGAGACCTGTATATAATAGCTAAAAGTAAGAAACTCTTAGGAGAAAACATAGGGGAAAGCTTCATGACATTAGATTTGTCAGTGGATTTGTAAATATGACACCAAAAGTATGAGCAACAAAAGAACAAATGGATAAAACTGGAGTTCACCAAAATTAAAAACTTGTGTGCAGCAAATGGCATTATGAAGAATATGAGGGCTTCCTTGGTGGTACAGTGGTTAAGAATCCACTTGCCAGTGCAGGGGACACGGGTTTGATCCCTGGTCTGGGAAGATCCCACATGCCGCGGAGCAACTAAGCCTGTGCGCCACAACTACTGAGCCTGTGCTCTAGAGCCCACGAGCCACAACTACTGAAGCCCGTGTGCCTAGAGCCTGTGCTCCACAACAAGAGAAGCCACTGCGATGAGAAGCCCACACACTGCAACGAAGAGTAGCCCCTGCTTGCCGCAACTAGAGAAAGTCCGCACACAGCAACAAAGACCCAATGCAGCCAAAAAAATAACAATAATAAAATAAAGAATATTAAAAAGACAAATTACAGAATGGTAGAAAATATTTGCAAATCATGTGTCTGATATAGGTTTAGTATCATGAATATATAAAGAACTCCTAGAATTCAACAACAAAAAGACAAACAACCCAATTTAAAAAATAAACAGGCAAACGACTTGAACAGACATTTCCCCGAGGAAGATCTGCAAATGGCCAACAAGCACATGAAAAGGTGGTTAACATCATTAGTCATTAGGGAAATACAAATCAAAACCACAATGAGATACCACTTCACATCCACAAGGATGGCCATAATCAACAAAATGGAAAATAATGAGTGTTTGTGAGGATGTGAAGAAACTGGAACCCTTGTTCATTGCTAGACGGGATGTAAAATGGTTAGTTGCTATGGAAAACAGTTTGGTTCTTCCTCAGTAAGTTAATCATAGACCCAGCAGTTCTACTCCTAGTTATATACCTAAAAGAAGTGAAAACAGGTACTCAAACAAATAATTGTACATGAATGATCACAGCAGAACTATGCACAATAGCCAAAAGGTGGAAATATCCTAAAAGTCCATCAACAGATGAATGGATAAATAATTGTGGTATATACATACAATGGAATATTATTCACCCATAAAAAGCAATGAAGTACTGATATATGCTACAACATGGATGAACCTCAAAAATGTTAAGTGAAAGCCAGACACGAAAGGTCACATACTGTATGATTCCATTTATATGAAATATCCAGAATAGGTACATCTGTAGAGCTAGAAACAGATTAGTGGCTACTAGGGGCTGGGGGAGGGCAGAGTTGGGAGCAACTGCTTAAGGGGCATGGGGTTTTATTTTGCAGTAATAAAAATGTTTTGGAACTAGATAGAGGTTGTGGTTATACAACCTTTGTAATTTACCATATTAACAGACTAAAAAAGAAAAACCATATGATCATCTCAAGGATGCCAAAAAGTATTGGACAAAGTTCAAAATCCATTCCTGATAAAAAACTCTCAGCCATCTAGGAATAGAAAGGAAGTTTCCCAACTTGATAAAGGGCATCTGTGAGAAACCTACAGCTCATATCATACCAAATAGTGAAAAACTGAATGTGTTCCCCCTAAGATCAGGAAAAGGCAAGGATGTGCACTCTTATTACTTCTATTCAACACTGTACTGGAGGTTTCACTAGTGCAATGAGGTAAGAAAAAGAAATAAAAGGCACCCAGATTGAAAAGGAAGAAATAAAACTATTTTTATTTGTAAATGATGTGATCATCTAGGTTGAAATTCCTTTAAAAGCACTGTAACTAATAAATGAGTTTGGCAAGGATGCTGTGTACAAGATCGATATACAAATATCAACTGCATTTCTATTCACCAGCAACAAGACATTGAAAATTGAAATTTAAAAATATGATTTACAATGGATAAAAAAGTACTGAAGGCTAATGTTGAGAAAAGATGTGCAAGAGTACCTGGAAAAGTATAAAACGTTTCTGAGAGAAATTAAGGATCTAAATAAATGTCTGTTCATAGATCAGAAATTCAATATTCTTGTCAATTCTCCCAAATTGATCTATAGATGGTAGAAATTGGCAAGCTGATTCTCAAATTTATTTCAAAATGCAAGGGAATAAGAACATCTAAAACTACTTTGGAAAAGTAGAAAAGTTGGAGTACTTACACTTCCTGTCTTCAAGACTTATTTTAAAGCTATAGTAATCAAGAGAGTGGGGTGCTGAAATCAAGATAGACCAAGCGATCACTGGAATACAATAGAGAGGCCAGAAACAGAGCCACAAGTTTATGGTCAATTGATTTTTTAAGAAATTGCAAATGCAATTCAGTTAAGAAAGATGGTCATTTCAATAAATGGTGTTGGAACAACTGGTTATGTGATGCAAAAAAACTGATATTGATACATTCTTCCCATCATAAGCAAAAATTAACTCAAAATGGATCACAGATTAAGAGTAAGACCTATAACTATAAAGTTTCTAGAAGAAAATATGGGAGAAAAATCTTTGTAACCTTGGGTTAGGTAAAAAATCCTTAAGCACCAAAACATAACTGAAAAGAAAAAATTGATAAAGTGGACTTCATCAAAATTTAAAACTCTGTTCCTCAAAAGACACTGTGAAAAGAATAAACGACAGTCACATAATAAGAGGAAAATTTATAAATCACTTACTGATAAAGAGCTTGTATCCAGGGCTTCCCTGGTGGCGCAGTGGTTAAGAATCCTCCTACCAATGCAAGGAACACGGGTTTGAGCCCTGGTCCAGGAAGATCCCACATGCTACAGAGCAACTAAGCCCGTGCGCCACAACTACTGAAGCCTGCAGGCCTAGAGCCCATGCTCTGCAACGAAGAGTAGCCCCCGCATGCTGCAACTAGAGAAAGCCTGCATGCAGCAATGAAGACCCAACACAGCCAAAAATAAAAATAAATAATAAAATTTATAAAAAAAAAAAAGAACTTGTATCCAGAATATGTAAGGAACTCTCAAAAAGTAATAAGAAAACAAACCTGATTTTTAAATATGCAAAATATCTGAACAGACATTTCAACAAAGAAGATACACGGATGGCAAATAGGCATAAGAAAAGATGTCCAAATAATTAGCCAATAGGGGAATGAAAATTGAAACCACAATGAGATCCCTCTCTACAACTATTAGAACAGATAAAATGAAAAAGACTGACAATACCAAGTGTAGCAAGGATGTCCAGCAAGTGGAACTTTCATACATTGCTATGGGGTTCAACCATTTTGGAAAAGAATATGGCAGTTTCTTTAAAAGTTAAACATGAACTTGCCATATTACCTAGCCATTCCACTCCCATGTATTTATCTAAGAAAAATGAAAGCAGGTATCCATACAAAAATTTGCATATAAGTGTTCAGAGCAGCTTTATTTATAATAGTCCCAAAGCATAAAGAACCCATATGTTCATCAGCAGATGCAATGGATACATGTATTTGATTTTTATTACTTTGTAACAAATACCATAAACTTCGAATACAATTACTGAAAACTTAAACAAATTAATTATCTCTCAGTTTCTTTGGGTCATGATCCTGGAACATTTTGGTTGGGTACTCTGCTCAAGGACTCACCAGGTTGAAATCAGGGTGCCAGCAGGGCTGCCATCTCATCTAGGCCTTAGGTTCCTCTTCCTACTTCACTGCTGGCTGGCAGAATTCAATCCCTTGCAGTTGCATGACTGAGGCCCTCAGCTCTAAGAGGCCACACACCTTCTGTACAACATGGCAGTTTGCACTTTCATGGCTAAAAGGAGAGGCTTTAAACCTGTCTGACTTCCAGAAGAACCCAATTAGGTCAGGTCCACACAGAATTATCTCCCTTTTCATTAACTCAAAGTCAACTAGCCAGTGACCTTAACTACATCTGCAAAATCCCTTCTGGCATATAATGTAACCTAATAGCCTAAAATCTCATATTCACAAGTCCCTCTCACACTAGAGGGGAGGGGATTATCCAGCACATGTACCCCAAGGAGTGGGAATCCTGGGGGCCATCTTAGAATGCTGTCCACCACATAAACAAGTTGTGGCACATCCAACCAACAGGAATCCTGCTCAGCAATGAAAGGGAAGAAACTGTTGATACACACAACAACATAGATATACTTTAAAATAATTTTGCTGAGTGAAAGTAGCTAGATGGATATTTTGATTGTGGTGATGGATTCATGAGTGTTTACATGTTTACATGTGTCATGAGTGTCTACTGTATGTCAGTTATACACATATTTAAAAAAGAAGTTTATAAAATGTGATATTTGATAGTTATTAGAAAACATTTAAGTATATTTTTCAACTTTTCAACTAATTTTTATGAAATTGAAATACAGATTAGTTATTTACAATGATACAATATTCAAACTGAGATGTGCTATAAGCACAAATGCACATCTGATTTTAAAGACCATATGAAAAAGGAATGTAAAATATATCATTGGTAACTTTTATATTGATTACATGTTGGAATGACAATACTTTGGATGTGTTTGGTTAAATAAACATAGTTGTTAGTTGTGTTACTAATCTTAATTTCACCTTTTTTAACGTGGCTACAAGAAAATTTCAAATTACCCATAGGGCTCCATGATATTTCTATTGGACAGTGCTGCTCTAGATCAAACTGCTTGGTTAGGGAAGTATGGGGGATAGACAAACAAGTTCACTGACATCAGAAGGAGACCAAATTCAGAACATGGGACACTCTGCAGGACAAATGTCCCCTCTTCTCTAAGAAATCAATGGAATGAAGACCAAAAAACCCCTAAAAAAACCCAAAAGGTGTGTGTGTGGGGAGGACTATTTATAGAATAAAAGAGACTTAAGAGTTATAAAAATCAAGTGCAATGTGTGAAACTTGCTAGGATCCTGATTTGAACAAACCAACTATAAAAAAAATTTCTGAATTAATTGGGGCATCTGATTATAGACTGCCTATTAGATAATAATCAGAAATTATTATTAATGTCATTAGGTGTGTCAATGGCATGATGCTAATAAATAAAATCCCTATCAGTTCCTTGATGCATATCATAGTTATGACAGGGGAAATGATAGGGTGTCTTGGATTTGCTTTAAACACCTAACAAGACAGAGTACAAATAAAGGAAGATGGGCTGTGAGCTAATAGTGTGGGAGCCGGGAGATTAATGTATGCGGTTCATGTTTATCCTATTCTTTACATGCTTAAGTTTTTGAGAATTTCCATAAAGAAAAAAAGTTTTACTACAAAGCTACAGTAATCAAAACAATATGGTACTGGCGCAAAAACAGAAATATAGGTCAATGGAACAGAATAGAAAGTCCAGAGATAAACCCACACACCTATGGTCACCTAATCTATGACAAAGGAGGCAAGAATACACAATGGAGAAAAGACAGTCTCTTCAATAAGTGGTGCTGGGAAAACTAGACAGCTACATGTAAAAGAATGAAATTAGAACACTCCCTAACACCATACACAATAATAAACTCCAAATGGATTAAACATCTAAATATAAGGCTGGATACTATAAAACTCTTAGAATAAAACATAGGCAGAACACTCTTTGACATAAATCGCAGCAAGATCTTTTTGAAGCCACCTCCTAGAGTAATGAAAATAAAAACAAAAAAATAAATAGGACCTAGTTAAACTTAAAAGCTTTTGCACAGCAAAGGAAACCATACACAAAATGAAAAGACAACCCACAGAATGCGATAAAATATTTTCAAATGAAGCAACCGACAAGGGATTAATCTCCAAAATATACAACAGCTCATGCAGCTCTATGTCAAAAAAACAAACAACCCAATCAAAAAATGGGCAGAAGATCTAAATAGACATTTCTCCAAAGAAGACATACAGATGGCCAAAAAAGCGCATGAAAAGATGCTCAACATCACTAATTATTAGAGAAATGCAAATCAAAACCACAACGAGGTCACCTCACACCAGTCAGAATGACCATCGTCATAAAAATCTGCAAACCACAAATGCTGGAGAGGGTGTGGAGAAAAGGAACCCTCCTACACTGTTGGTGGAAATGTAAATTGGTGCAGCCACTATGGAGAATAGTATGGAGGTTCCTTAAAAAACTAAAAGTAGAGCTACCATATGATCCAGCAATCCAAATCCTGGGCAAATATCCAGAGAAAAGCACTATTTGAAAAGATACACGAACCCCAATGTGCATTGCAGCACTATACAATAGCCAGGACATGGAAGCAACCCAGATGTCCATCGACAGAGCAATGGATAAAGAAGATGTGGTACATATATACAATGGAATATTACTCAGGCATAAAAAAGAATGAAATAATGCCACTTGCAGCAACATGGATGTACCTAGAGATTATCATACTGACTGAAGTAAGTCAGACAAAGAAAGACAAATATCATACGACATCGCTTATATGTGGAATCTAAAAAAAGGGTACAAATGAACTTATTTACAAAACAGAAATAGAGTTACAGATGTAGAAAACAGACTTATGGTTACTAGGGGCTAAGGTGGGGGAGGGATAAACTGGGAGATTGGAATTGACATATACTCAATACTATGTATAAAATAGATAACTAATAATGACCTACTGTATAGCACATGGAACTCTACTCAATACTCTAATGGCCTACATGGGAAAAGAGTGGACACATGTATACGTATAACTGATTCACTTTGCTGAACACCTGAAAGTAACACAACATTGTAAATCAACTATACGCCAATAAAAATTTTTTTTAAAAAAAGGAAAGTCTGTGACTTTCTCCCTGAAAGTCGCAGGGGGCCTGGGTGCCATGTGACCTTGGGCTGCCCTCCCTGTCTCAGCCAGGGGTGAAAATGGCCACAGGAAGGAATGAGGGCATTCCTCATTAAGGTGAGTGGCCACTGATCATATTTATTATATGCAATGTGCATCTGTTAATGACTTTGCTTATGAAATTGGTTATGTATGGTGCAATAACCTAACTTGTTCCTTCTTCTTACACGCTATTTGCAAAATATAAGTACATTTTCCCTGGCAAACATTTCCGAATTGCAACATGCAGACACTTAAAGTCCTTTTCTTCATCCAAAGTGTTAAAAGAATTTAGCTGCATTTATGCAGAAACATCTGTTCTCAAAGCATAGGCCACTGGGGGCCTGCAATTGACATCAGGGGAGCAGCTGTCACACACACTGTCGTCTCAGCCTCCTTAACCCTTTCGACAATTCCCCTTGCACACGTTCACACAAACCACCAAGTGTGCAATGTTTTATTCTTAAGGGGTTTGTCAGAGCAGCCGGTTGTCAGAACTCCTGAGCTGGGGAGCCTTCCCACATGACTGATGGATACTGCCATTAAACGTGAAGGAACTGGAGAGTTCAACCATCCTCATGGAAATATGTCACAAGTGGATCGCACCTCCCGACCAGGGCTCCGGATCATGGATAACATTCTCTGAGGATCAGAGCCAGGCACATATCCAAATCCGCCTGCCCAGGTGGTGTCTAGGTGTGTGAGTGTGCAGGGTGACCTGCCCTGGCCCTCGGAGCCTGGGGTCCTCCCTCTTGGCTCCTGTGCCTTGCTCTCTAGTGTTTTTGGTCTGCTGAGGATTGGAAGGGAAACTGGGCAGTGGCTGGTTGAGAAGGCCCAGAGAGCCCTCCTGAGCTGTGCTCCCAGCCTTGTGCAGGATGGCAGTGACAGAGTGGCCCAGTGCCTGTCCTCAAGCTGCTCACAGCCAAGATGCAAAGAGCAGGCACTGAGCTGCCAGGGTCTCTCATGCCAGGGGCCTGGACCCTTGCTCCTTCTTCCTTGCTTACCTGACCACCATATTTTGCCTAACTGCTGTTTGACCTTCCAGAGCAGCTGAGGTATAGCTTCCTCCTGGAAGCCCCTCTTGAGTTGACCCTGACTATGGCCCTCTCTCACCCACGCATGAGGTAGGGGACACTGCCGCCCTGCACCAGGGCCTGCTGCAGAGCAGTACCCTGGTGATCAGGTGCTTTGATTAACTTAGTGGTCTCCAAAGTAGGAAGTGTGTCCCCAGAGTAAAGACCAACATGAGGAACTTGGGAAGAAAATGTGAGGACTCCTTTTAACATTTTAGCATTCACTTAAAGTGATTTTGTTATGAAATGTTTGTTACATAAAAAGATTATCTGTAACATGTAAGTTATGAAGCATGATAACAAATTAGATGCCTGGAGGCCCTCCACCCAGTCGGGCCGGTGGAATGTTGTCAACCCCTCCTGTGCTATCCTCCCAACCCACCCTACTTTCATCATTCCCACTATCTGGAATTTTTTTTTATCAACTCATACAACTTAACAGCAAAAAACAATGTTTTTTTTTTAAACAAACAATTTGATTTAAAAATGGGCAGAATATCTGAATAGATATTCTTCTAAAGAAGACATACAGATGGTCAATAGTTATATAAAAAGATGTTCAACATCGCTAATCGTCAGCGAAATGCAAATCAAATTCACAATGAGATATCACCTCACAATTGTTAGGGTGGTTATTATAAAAAAGACAAGAAATAACAAGTGTTGGTGAGGAGGTGGAGAAAAGGGAACCCTTGTGCAGTATTGGTGGGAATGTAAATTGGTGCAGCCACTTTAAGAAACAGCATGGACGTTCCTAAAAAAATTAAAAATAGAACTACCATATGATCCAGAAATTCCACTTCTGGGTATTCACCCGAAGGAAGCAAAAACACTGACTTAAAAAGATATCTGCCCCCTCCCATTCATTGCAGAATTATTCACAATAGTCAAGACATGGAAACAACCTAAGCATCCATCAATGGATTAATGGATAAAGAAAATGTGGTATATATATATATATATATATATACATACATATATATACACAATGGAATATTATGCAGACATAAAAAAGAATAAAATCCTACCATTTGTGACAACATGGATGGACCTTGAGGGCATTATGTTAAGTGAAATAAGTCAGACAGAGAAAGACAAATACTGTATGATCTCACTTATATGTGGAATCTAAAACAAAACAAAACAGAACAAAAAAGTTGAGCTCATAGATACAGAGAACAGATTGGTGGTTGCCAAGGTGGGGGTGGGGGTGAGTGAAATGGGTGAAGGGGGTCAAAGGGACAAACTTCCAGTTATAAAATAAATAAGTCCTGGGCATGTAATGTACAGCATGCCGACTATAGTTAACAATACTGTATTGTATATTTGAAAGTTGCTAAGAGTATATATCTTACAAGAAAAAAATTTATCCCAGAAATATATATCCCTAAACAATATACTGTACGTTTTAATTGCTTTTAAGTTTTATTAAAAAAATGGTGTGTGGACTTCCCTGGTGGCGCAGTGGTTAAGAATCCGCCTGACAATGCAGGGGACACGGGTTCCAGCCCTGGTCCGGGAAGATCCCACATGCCACGGAGCAACGAAGCCCGTGCGCCACAACTACTGAGCCTGCGCTCTACAGTCACGCGCCACAACTACTGAAGCCCGTGTGCCTAGAGCCCGTGCTCCGCAACAAAAGAAGCCATCACATTGAGAAGCCCGTGCACCGCAACAACAGTAGCCCCCACTCGCCGCAACTAGAGAAAGCCTGTGCACAGCAATGAAGTCCCAACGCAGCCAAAAAAAAAAAGCGTCATTCTGTACTCAGTATTAGTGACTTGATTTTTTGCACTTACCATGATGGATGAAGATTACATCCATACAATGTTTCTAAGAGTCTGCTCTCTGACTGTTCATATGTGAGTGTTCCATAATTTCTTTTTCCATTTTCCTGCCAATGGAACATAGGTTGGTTCCAGTTATTGCTGCTTAGAGCAGGGGTCTGGGAGTACATGCACACACAATTCTCTTGGGGACACATCAGCAATGGAAATGCTCCTTTGCAGGATATGCTGTAAGTATATATATTCAACCTCACTGGATAATTCTCAGCTGTTTTGCAAACTGGTCGTACCAATTTACACTCCCACACATAGATCAGAAGGGTTTCTATTGATCCACATTGTCTCCAGCATTTATTACCACACATATTAAATTTGCTTATTGAATGAGTGTGCAATAGTGTTTCCTTCTTAAATATTTGATAGAATTCACTAGGAAAGCCATGTGACATTTTCTTTCTGGGAAAGTTTTTAATTATAAATTCAATTTCTTTAACAGAAATAGAATTGTTCAGATTTTCTACTTCTTGTGTCAATTTTGGTTTTGTCTTTCAAGACATTTGTTCATTTTATCAAATGTATTGGTATAAAGTACTTCATAAAAATCCCTTGTTATCCTTTTAATGTCTGTAGAATATTGATAAATTGTATTTTCACCTAGTTAGTCTTGAATTTATCAATTTTATTAACCTTTTCAAAAGGTTTTTTTCTCTACTGTTAGTTTTCTATTTTACTTATTTCCATTCTCATGAGAATGTTTATAAACAACCTGACACACCCTGCCTGATAGATAGTAAGCACTCAGAAAGGCACTCCTGGCTGAGCCCAGCTCAGGCATGAAATTGGGCAGCTGCTTAGCATGTGGGTGGTCAAATGGATGGACAGACAGGTGGCTGAGCAGAGAGTAGAGGCCTCATAAAGACAGAAAAGAGGGCAGGCCACACTGCTTAAGAATAGCCCAGGCTGTAAACATCTCAGACCATAAACAGCATAGACCAAGTGCCAAGGCCCACACTGGCTGGATTACCCTGCAAAGTCCACTTACATCCCTGAGCCTCTGTTTCCTCAGAGGAAAGGAAAGTAGACGGAAGTTGCTGGGAGGCCACAGGTACACAGCTGCTGGCACTGTGCAGGTGCTTCAACCATCAAAGACAGAAGTGGCCATTTAATTACTATTATTTAGCCAGACTCATGTACTTTTGAATGTTGCCTGGATTTAAAAACAAAAATGAACAATTTACTGACCAAATTAACCAAGTACATAATGACTCTGCAGGGGCAATATTTAGCTGATTCCAAGAGGCTGCATCCCTTCCCGTCCTTGGCGAGATCCCTTGCTTATAAGGCAGGAATTCACCAATTAGGATGATCCCTGGTGCCAGGACTGAAAGGCCTTTAACTGACAACACTGGAGCCTGTGTTAGCTTCACTCAAAAATAATAAAAACGAAGGTGACACCCCCATCCCAAGTTCATGGACCTTTCACAGGTTAGTCCATAAGACTCCTCCTGGCTAAGTGTATGTGGTTTGGCAGTTTGGGGTATACCTGGTGGTGGTGCCTGGGGTAGTAAGACCTTAAGGAAACCATGGAGATGACATGACACACACAAGAGGGCTCCTTTCTACAGGCCCCGGCCCCAGGGAGCTCTTCAGGGCAAAGGAGGGCCAGGCTACCTTTCGCTATCATTACCAAAAGTGAGGGGTGCATGCTGGGTCACCAGGAAGGGAAGGGAATAAGCACAGAGTGGATACCTCTTTTGCACCAGGCACCAGACTTATGGGCCCCATTTGGTGTTTGAAATCCAAAGTGATCCTGGGAGTGTAAGAGCAGTCACCCAGTGAGGAAGCAGTGGGTTCAAACCCCAGTCTTGCAGGGGACACGGGTTCGAGCCCTGGTCTGGGAAGATCCCACATGCCGCGGAGCAACTAGGCCCGTGAGCCACAACTACTGAGCCTGCGTGTCTGGAGCTTGTGCTCCGCAGCAAGAGAGGCCGCGACAGTGAGAGGCCCGCGCGCTGCGATGTAGAGTGGCCCCCGAACTGCAACTAGAGAAAGCCCTCGCATAGAACCGAAGACCTAACACAGTCAAAAATAAATAAATAAACCCCAGTCTTTGTGACCTGGGTGCCTTGTGCTATCTCTGGTTTCCTGGAGAATCTTTGGGGGCCCTGCATGAAGGGGGCATGGTAGGCACCTTTGCAGAACAAGAGAACCCCCTGAGGTAGAGCCAGGCCCACAGGGCCAGGCCCACAGGCCAAGGGTGTATTGACAGTGACAGGAAGGAGACTGGGAATGATGCCTGAAGGGTGGGAAGGGAAATGGAGGCCAGAGCCTAACATTTCCGCAGGATGCCTGGCAAAAGCCTTCAGCCCCCGGTTTCTCAGCCTCTTCCCCCAAAACCCCTCCCCTCACGCTCCTGGCAGATGCCCTGGCCTCCAGGAGGGCACAGGACACACAGGCCGAAGGTGACATGCATCACAGTTGGTAATTTTAAAGCAATTTCAACCCAAAACAGTTAACCTGAATCAAGCTTTGAGAAGGGAGTCCAATAAATCCAGGTATGGGAGAAAATTCATGTAGATCCTTCAAAACAACACAGGAAAGATCAACCAAAAAAATATGGAGAAACCATTGTGGATTAAACAGACTCTAACAGACACGACAAACAAGGGCAATGCCTGATCACTGACTGGATCCTGGATGTAAAAATAAGACCCATAAAACATCACTGGGGCAACTGTTGAAAGCTGAATATGGACTGTTTATGAGAAACGTGTTAATGTTAAGTTTCTTGAGTGTAATACCTGAATAGAGGTTTTGTAGAACATCCTTGTTCTAAAGGGATGCTGATGTATTTAGGCAGAGGGCATGATTCCAATAACTAACTCTTCAATGGCTCAGCAAAAGTAGTGAGCACTGAGATAAAGCACATGCTGCAAGATATTAACAAGTGATGGATTTTGGTGAAGGGTACATCATTCTTTATGAAGCTTTCCAAGTAAAAAGTTTGGGGACATCTCTGGGTCCCCATAGATAACAGCAGTCAGCTAAATCCAAACCTCTCCATAAAGATGAACCAAACGAGCAAATAAAACCACCCACACCCAGGCCTGGAACATGATCAGGAGACAGGCTGCTGACCACCTGAAATTGGTATGAAAGAGATCCAACTTGCAGAGCCTGCTCCAGAGCCCGCTGGTATTGAGGGTCAGGCAGAGACCACGTGGGAAATAGGAGCAGGGAGCTAGGTCCAAGACCTTAGAAAAAATAACACCAGAAGGAGAAAGTCCTACCTACATGGGGAAATTCTGAGAGCAGGTCTGAGACCAGGGGGGATCAAGGCACTGAATACTAGGGAATTGAAAAGGGACAAAGTGTGTGGGACCAGAGGCAGCTGTCTGGGAAATGTCCTGCTTCTAGGAGACATGGCTCTGAAGTAGAGGCCCTTGGAGGCTTGGTGGTAGTAGATAGGAAGAAGTAGCATGGAAATTCAAGGACCTACAGAAGCAAAAGTAAACACAGAAGACACATAACCATCCCAAAGCCTTAAAGACACCAAGTAAGGATACTGCACTCCTCTAAACCAACAGAAGAGGGAATTCTTGAACTAAGAAACCTGACGTTATCCATATGCCCAACTCCTGCCTACATTCATTTTATTATTACCAGTCCCAGCTAACCTAAAGACATTTCTAAGTTAACAGAAGGTAACAGACAATACCTATACAAACCAATTTAAGGTTGACAACCATTTAAGAATGACAATCATTCTCCCCACAATTCAGTTCACAGGGGAACAATTTAACAATGCCCCAACTTGAACTGCCTTAAGAAAAGATTCAGATATGAAAAAACATCTGAAGTATAAATTTGATACGGACCAAAAAATAGGTAAACGTGAAACTAGAGTTTCCCAAACTCAGGAAAGAAAATGAAAGACAAAATCAACTCAGAAATGAACACTAAATTAAAAGCTCTCTTAGGGAGAATAGATTTGACTGAAAATTTTTTAAATGCTCATTGAGGAAATGACTGAAAACGAGCACAAAACAGCAGTGAAGAGAATCATAAAGAAAGTGATAGATAGAGAAGACAGGCAAAATAAAAAAGATCCAGCATACAGACATATTATTGGAAGAAAAAAATTTTAACATTTAAAGTTATTATCCAAGAAAACTTTCTGGAAATGAAAGAAGACTTGAATCTGCATAGTCAAAGCCCCCACCCACACTTGAGAAAACATCTCAAATGCTCAACTCCAAGACTTTTCCTAGTAAAATGATTAGATGTTAAAGGTAAAGATAAAAATAATCCTTTGGAGCTCTAAGAAAAATGATCAAGTCACTCACAAAGGGAAGGAAAGCATGTTTATTTCAGACTTCTTTTCAACAACATGTAAGAAATACCATCCAGAGCAGCATTTTAACAAACTCAAGGAAAGAAAGTGTAGGTCAGGATTCTATAACCAGCCAAGCTATCCTTCAAGTATCAGGGTTATAGAAAACATATTTAACATGAAAGAAATCAGGGACTATTGTACTCATGAGCCCTTCCTGAAAAACCCATTGGAAGCTAAGCTTTATCAAACCAAGAGATGACTGGGGAAACTGGAGCAAAAAGAAATATTAGCAAACAGAATCCAACACCATTGTGGTGCACAGACTCTAGGGTGACCATGATCCCTATACCTCCTGGTATTCATGCCTTGGGTGTGGATGGAACCTTTCCTCTAGCCAACAGAATATAGCAAAAGTGATGGGATATCACCTCCTGATTCCCCTGCACAGGACTCTGTCTAGCAGATTTACTCTAGAGACTCTCTTTGCTGGCCTGATAAAGAGGCCATGCTGGGGAAGTCCATGTGGCAAGAACCACAGGTGGTCCCCAGGAACTGTGGGTGGCCTCCAGAAGCTGAGAGCAGACTCCAACCACCAGAAAACACTTAAGCTGTCAGTCCTGCAACCACAAAGAACTGAAGTCTGCTAACAACCATATGAGTGGAAAAGCGAATCCATTCCTAGTTAAGCCTCTGGATGAAAACCCAGTCCTGGCCAACACCAGCAGGAACCCAGCTAAGCCACGCCTGGACTTCAAATATACAGAAACTATGAGATAATATATGTGTGTTGTTTTAAGCCACTACATTTATGGTAATTCATTACACAGCCATAGAGCAATAGATAGCTAATCCAACCATATCAAAATATATCATGCCCTAGTGGTTTCTATTCCATGAATGCAAAGATGGCTTAATATTCATATTAATAAATTTTGTGTCTTATTGTTTGCCTCACTCTCATCCCAGACCTGATATTAGGAAATCCATTAATATCATTCATCTTATTAATTATGCTAAGGAGAAATATCATAATTGTCTCCACAGATGTCTTCAACAAAAATTGATACCCATTCCTTACTTTAAGAAACCACCCAATAAAATAGAAATTAATGGATACTCCATATATATATGTACATATATATATATATATTCTTACCCTAAAGTCAGCATCTTTCTTAATTGAAGAAGTATTAGAGGTCTTTTTACTAAGGTCAGGAGCAAGGTAAGGGTGCCTATTATATCCAATATTTAATACTGAATTAGAGGTATTTAGCTAATTTAATTAGATAAGAGAAAGCAATTAGATGCATAAAAATCAGTAAATAAGTAAAACTATTTCAATTTTCAGATGACAGAATATCTGAACTATCTAACAGAGTCTAACAACAAAATAAATTTAATGAGGTAGATAGATATAAAATAACATATACGTAGACAATAACAAGTTACAAGATATAACGGAAAAAAAACTTTTATAATAGCAACAAACAAGGTAAAATACTCATGAATAAACCTGACAAAGAATGTGAAGAAAACTTCAAAATACTCCTGAAAGTGGTCTTGAACAAGTAAATGGTTAAGTAGTCTTGAACACAAAGGAAGACATTCCTTGTTTTTGGATAAGATGACTCAACTTCATAAAAACATCAATTATCCGGAAGTTATACATAAATTTAATACGATCCTAACAAGAGCTACCAGCAACATGTTGGAATAGCTAGGAAATCCCTGAAATTAAAAGCAGTGGAAGGAGGATTAGCCCTACCAGATATCAAAACACAATAATGGGTATTGAGTTCAATCTCTTTCCCCTGTTGCAATAGTTGTAGATACAGTCTTTCTTGCTGTTCACACACACACACACACACACACACACACACACACACACACACACACACACACACACAATGTAATTCCTACGTGTGAGACCAGCATATGAAGGGACAGAGGTGTGAGACAGACTAGAAAGCCCAGAAATAGGTCCAACTGCATTTGGATGTTTAGTATATGATACAAGTGTATTTCAGATCACTTGGAGAAAAGATGGCCTTTTAAATAAATCATGTTGGGATAGAGGGATAGACATTTGATAAAAGATTAAATTGGATCTGTAAACTAAGTACAAATCCAAACAACTATTGGAAAACAGGTGAATTCCATTACAACTGAGTGTGAGAAAAGCCTTTCTAACTAGGATTCAAAATCTAGATGCAATAAATGAAGGATGATTAAATCAACTATCTAAAAATAGAAAGCTTTTAATGGCAAAACCCAACATAAACAAGTTAAAAAAACCTGGGAGAAATAGTTGCAATATAACAAAGATAAAGCACTAAATAAATATCTCTAATATGTATTTTGAACAAATTTTTAAATCCAAGTTAAAGAATCCCCCCCAAATGCAAAAGGAAATGGACAAAATATATGGACAGGCAATTCACAGAAAAAAGTTAATCAAATGACTCGTAAACAAATAAAAAGCTGTCTAATTTCACTGATAATAATAGGAATGTAAATTAAAATGCACTGAAACACTATTCACTGGCTCTTAGATCCATGAGGGTGTGGGGGAAATAGACACTGTGATACCTTGCTGGTAGGAGTGCAAAATTTGGGAAGAGGGGAATCGAGAATAGTTAACAAAATAAATATTTATTTACTTTTCCTTCTTGGAATTAATAGTATGCTTCCACAAACACAAGCAACCTATAGGCAAGGTTATCCATTACTCCACTATTTTTAATAGCAAAGGCCTGAAAAAAACCAAATGCCCATCCATAAGACAGTTGAATAAGTAGGGAACAGCCTCAGAATGGAGTACTATGTGGCTCTACAAAAGAATGAGGGAAGTCTCTGTTAACTGGTAAAAAGATATTTTTAACTGAAAAAAGCAAGACACAAAAAAGATGTACATGCTAACTTTTGTAATAACGCATGAGTGGCTTATTTTGCAAAAGAGACCCAGGAAGAATAAACCAGAAATGATTTCAAATGATTACTCATGGTATGGGAACAAGAAGGAAGAGACAGGGATGGGATTGAGACTTCTAAATACAGCTTTTCTTTTTCTTTTTTTTAGTTTTGACCTTTGGACCATGTAAAACAAATGTTTTACATATTCAAAAAATAAAAGTATATCATAAAGACTAAAGGGAAAAAAAACCAAACTGTGTGCAAACACAAACAGATGAAACTAATGGTATATCAAATTGAGAACATACTCACATAGTGATGACTTTACAGCCAAAGAAATCCTGAACTTGACCTGGTAGGTTTTGATTGGTAGTGGTTTGGATGTAGTGATTCTGAAACTATTCTGGGTGTATTCTAGGATTAAGCAAATTATTACATATATTTATATTCTGTGGGAACCAGGTTCGTACTGTGGGAGAAAGGAGATGGAAACATTAACTTTTAGTTTTTAAAAAAGAGCTCTTGGCTCAGTCCACTGAGAAGAAGGCCTAGAGCCAATGACGCCAAGGTAGCAATGAGCATATCTAATGCCCAGATACTGGTTTCTAACCCCACTCCCAACCCCCACTGAAAGACACCAAGGCTTCTTGAGAAATGGCTGACTCTAGGTCTGGGTCAAAGTACAAGTGACAGCTGGAATAATATTCAAAGACTTATGGGAACATGTCAAAGGATGCAGAGACCAACCTGAACACCCAGCCCAAACAGCCAGCATCTCTTCTCTACAAATTCGGGGCAGGCAGGCACTCCTTCCCCTGCCGGGCACAGGGAGATCTGAGATCGGCGCCCAGAAGGATGCAGGAAGTGGGGCAGTACTTGAGACCAAACCAGGCGCTCTTGTCCACCACAGCGAACAACTCCACCACCTGCTGAAGACCCTGCCCTTTTCATGTCCCTGGCCTTGCCAGGATGGCAGACTCCACATCCAGCAGCCAGTTGGCTCATCCTTGAAAACCCCTGCTGCCTCTCCTGCCCCCTGCGGTCCTCTCCACCCACCTCAGGGACGTCCTTTCAATACTCACAACTCTAAACCCTCCAGGGTCTGCCCACTGCACCCAGAGGAAAATTCAAACTCCACAGATCACATAACGGGTTCTGTTCCAGCTCCTCCCACCCACCACCTGTGCCTGCTTCAGGGGCCTTGCACCCTCAGATCTTTTTGTGGGAGTTCACATCACAGCCAGTGGTCACTGCTCAGAGACACACTCCCTGACCAGGATAAGGCTCCCCTCCCCCCTCCCCCAGTCTCTACCCTAATTACCCGGTTTTATTTTCTTCCTACCACTTATCTTCGGCCATGACCTTGGTTTTTCCTTTGATTGCTTGTTCAGCTTCCTTCTCCCACACGTGCTTGTAAGCACTCACTGGGGCCAGGAGCAGACACCATACAGTAGGAGCTCAATGCATGCTCTAGGCGAGTAAGCCAACAACCCCAGCCACTCCCCTGACTCAGTGGCTGGAGTATGGCTTTTGGAACCAGTCCTACCACCGTTGAAACCCCAGCTTTGCCACTTCATGGTCCTGAGACCTTGAATAAGTCCTATCACCTCTCTAAGTCTCGGTTACTTCAACTCTAAGATGGGGACACAGCACCTGCCCTGCAGGAAAATCTTCCCAGGAAACTTCTCTGACTCCTGAGGCTCAGCAGAACACCTGCCTCAGGGGCCCAGGAGGCAGGGGAGGGGGAGCAGGGGTGAGCCCCTCCACCACCCCAAGCTGGCTTGTCTGTCTTTTCAACATTTCTCCCCACGCTGAGCCTGGGGCAGGGTCGGGAGCCTCCCCTTGCCTTTTCCCCTCCCGGCCTCCCTTTCCCCACCTGAACACAGAGGGGAGTGGACTACGGGTTCCCTGGCCCTGCCTGCCGTCACTGAGTGAGGGACACACCCAGAACCCGGAGCTGACCCCACTGTCCCTGCAGGCTCTCTGGCGGCAGCATTGATCCTTTCCTCAATCCGATCCCAGTTTCAGAGACAACACCACCCTCTTCTCCCACAGACAAGGCCCTTTCCCTTCATCGCAACCACTCGCCAGGTCAGCCTTACTGTTCCCATTTCGCAGCTCGGGAAACTGAGGTCTAATGTTGGGGAGGCCTTGGGTCCAGGCTGGCTTTTCCCGCCACCCGAACAACTGAGGAAGCTTGCTGCTCGTGCCGAGTCAAGTGGCGGGGCGCGCGCGGCACAGCCGGTCTCTCGCAACGGCGGCTGGGGGTGTGCCCTCCGCCGGTCCCCTCCCGGTCGCCACCCCTGCCCACGCACCCGCACCCCTCGGGGCACGCTCCCGCGCGCCTCGCAGCCCCTCCCACCTTCCACCACCCCCGCCGCGAGGGCTGCACACTCCCGCGCGCCGTGGCTCCACGGCCGGCCGGCCGGCCACGCTCACTGTCACCCGCGCGTGCACCTGTGCCCCGGTCAGCCCTGCGCGTCCCCGCACAGCGGCCCGGACACCCGCCGTCGCGCCAGGCTCGCATCCCCACACCTCCGCGTAGCGACCTACCAGGCACTCGCGCCCCGCCGCCGCCGCAGCCCCTCCCAGCGCCCCTGCCCGCAGCGCCCGTGTCCCGCCCGGCCGTGCCCCAACTCACCGGCTCCCGGTGCGCCCCACCCCGGAGCCCGACCCATGGGCAGCGCCCGCCGCGCCCGCTGCCAGCCGCGGCGCTGCGGACCCGGGCCGCTGCCCGCTGCCCGCTTCCTGCCGCCCGCGCGGCTCCTGGGCGCAGCCCGCCGTGCGCTGGAGGCCGGCCCTGTAGAAGCGCGGCGCGGCGCCCCCTCGCGGCAGCATGGGGAAGCGCAGGGCGGGCAGGGCGAGGGGAGGGGCTGCGGGGGCCCCTGCAGGGCGGTCCCATTCCCACTCCCTCCTGAGGCTTCCCATACCCGAGGTGTCGCTGCTCACCAGGCCTCTCCTCTGCTGCAGGACTCAGGGTCAAGGCCACACATCCAGACTTGCATTCAGAACCCTCAGCTGTGACTCGCCTCCCACGCCCGTGGAGGGGGACCCACTACAAGCATCAGATGCCAACCCCCTCTGCCCCAGCATGGCTCCAGCTGGACTCTGCACCTGAAATGCCCCCCACCGACTCCCTCACCTGGAAAACCCCTGGCACCCTAAAATCTGGTTCACCTCTTTTCCTCAAGGCTAGGCTCTGGCCACCCCTCTGGACTCTCCTCCTGAGATGGCTACTGAACAGTGATTTGTCTGTGCCCCTGTGTCTGGTGGGCACAGGGTGGCATCAAAGGGTGGGGAAGAGTGCTCATCAACCCCCAAGCGGCTTCTGTAGGGGAGGTGGTCCCGGGAGCTGGCCCACTGGGAGAGTTGGTCACCACTGTGAAGACACTGAGCTACTAAGAGGATAACTAAGAGGATAACCGGTGTGCTATTTCACTTTTAGAATCGAGGAGGGCGCCTGAACAAGACCCCGGTGACCTTTCTCAGCTGGCTCCACCTGGACATTAAAAGTGTCCTGGTTTGTCCCAGTGTAGAGGTCAGGATATCTGTCTTCTGCTTTAGTCAGGACCTGCCTGAGGAGATGTGGCAGGTTACCCAACCCAACTAGCTTTAGCAAAAATAATTTATTGGCTCATGAAGCATTAAAAGTCCAGGTATTATGCTTTTAGGAATAGTTAGAGGCAGACGCTTAAACATTATGAATAGGAATCCACCTCTCCCATCTCCCAGAGCTTCTACGGCAGAATGGCCCCTAGCAGCCCTGGGTTGACACCCTCAGAAAGAGCATATGTGCCTGATATTCCCAAGAGAGCCCAGAGCTGCCACATGGGCTCTGAGGAGGCCAGCTCTGGCTATTTCCAAAGACCTGAAGAATGAGGGTTACAGGCCTGGGTGTTGCTTCCCTGGAGCTGAGGGAGAAGTAGCCCTTGTGCTAATCCTGGTGATGGAGCAGGGCTCTGCTCTAGCATGCCTCAAGGGCTGTTTCCAGAAGACTGGACAAATGAAAACAACAGAGTCCAGCCGGTATCTTGCACAGTTGGCAAAACTGAGGCCTGGAGACAGCAGGCATCTGCCTGGGGCTCATAGATGTATTAGGGCAGGTGGGTTGGTTGGGCTGGGCAGGGAGGCAGCAGGGCCTTGTGACAAGGCTAGAGCCAGAGGCTGGTCCCAGTGAGGGTCATGCCTGAAACCAGTGCCAACAACCAGGCTGTGGTGAAGGGGAAGAAGAAACAGAGGCAGGTTGGGGGAGGTTCCCAGCACATAGATTCGCCTCAGGGCTTAGGCGCTAAGGCCAGTACTGAGGCCAGTGGGTCTTCTCTGATTCTCACCCCATGCCCCAAACCCTCAGGTCAGGCCTCAGAGACATGCTGGGGTTCTAGGGAGAGAGGGCTGCATGAGAGGACTCAGAAGAGCTGGCCCACTCACCCATGACACGCTGAGGCCCGAGCAGCACTTCAGGGCCCCCTTGCAGACTGTAGCTCAGAGGAGGAGTGCCAGTCTCTCCCTATCCCACCCCATCCCTCTCTGTGAGCAAAGGCTTGGGGACCACTGAGGCACTGTTGTCACGCTGGGTGCAGGGTTGGGGCTGCTTGGAGTCGGGGCAGTGCTTGGTGGAGGAACTGAAACCTGTGGACTTGTGGCCACAGCACATGTCCCAACTGCCTGAGTAAGGCAGGGCTATGCCTGGGACAAGGAAGAAGGCCGTGTCTCCTGAGGTCTCCTGCATCCTGTCTCGCTGCCCCGGAGGTCAGGTATGTGTTGAGAGTACAGCATGTGCTGCAGTCACCACCTCCCAGCAGCTCCTTCAGCCGAGCCTCGAGGCCAGCAGGGAGTTCTGCTCTGAGCTGTCCCCAGCTTGGGGGACACTGGCTGCAGGTGCCGTGGCTAGACCCTGGGAGAGGTCTGGCCCCATGCAGGCACCCTATTTTCCCGAGCCCCTCCCCAACCTACCTGTATCCATCAAGTCCCTTTAGTCTGCGCTGCCCCAGCCTCCCTTCCCACTCCAGAATATGCCCAGGGACTAGTCCCCAGAGTGTCCGGTGTTGGGACAGAGGGTGAGCAATCCCGAGAGCTATCATCTCCGTCTACTCTGCCCCAGCCCTGCCCTGGGACACACCTCTGGTGGATATTTCCTGAGGGCCTATGTGTGCTCTGCACCATGCTGGATGCTAGGATACCACAGCGAGCAGGACATGAGGTTCTTGCCACCTCAGAGCCCACAGTTTAGAGAGAGGAGACTGAAAACTAACCATACAAACAAAAGAATAATAAAAATGATCATTTCAGAGAATCCTAAGTGCCATGAAGTCACCAACACAGGGTGAGGTCTTTGAGTGTGTCTGGGGCTACTTTAGATGGAAGGGCTCAGGTAAGGTCCCTCTGGACACATGGGGTTTGGGCTGAGACCTGAAGGAGGAGTCAGCCCTACAAGGTCTGTGGGAACACTGTCCTTGGCAGAGAGGATAGCAGGAGCAAAGACCCTGTGGTCAGCTTGCAATCCTCTTTTGTGAGAAAGACAGGAGGCAGTTGTGCCTGGAGAGGAGGAGAGGGTGCGGGAGAGTATAGAAGCCCAGGCGGAAGGGGCCAGGGCCAGGTCGGGGCCTCCTGGGGGTAAGGAGCTGGGACTCTGTTCTTTGCGTGTGGCCCAGGGGCGGGCTCCACCTCAAATCTGTCAGCAGCCCCTCCAGCTGAAGGTGTACTGGTCGTGACACCCATGAGACCTTTCCTGGCACCCCCAGTCGCTGCCTTGGTTGCCCATGGTCCAGATGGCACCTCCCACCCACATATGGCTCTGGGACCACCTGAATTTGTCCCACCAGCCCAACACTGGGATGGCGGGGCTGGGGTCCTTGTCCACTGAGGAGGCCACTGCTGGAGCTGCTGCACTGAAGTGCACGTGAGGGAGTGAGGCAGGCAGGGGACATCTGAGAAGCACAGACCCTGGGCAGGGGCAGGGGGCTAGGGGACTGGATGATGGGAAGATGAGGAGAAAGTGTGAGAAATCAGAGGCAGCTGGGGTCTGGCCAGGGTGGATGGGGGATTTGCTGAGACTGTGGGGCCAGGGAGCTATTAGGGGACATCTGGAGGCAGCTGGACCTGTGGGTGCAGTCTGAGGTAGGCCCTCGTAGATGAAGGAAGGAGATCCTGTGGTCCCAGCTGCTGTAGACACTCAGACAGTGGCCAGAGCCTGTGAGGGCCCCTGCAACATGTCTGTCTCAACTCTTGGCCCAGCTGGAGCAGGTGACTCAGGAACAAGCCCGACACCAAGTGGGCTGCCAAGCGCTGGCACCAATAATCAGAGAACAGTGAGGACAATTTTGGCCTCTGGCCAGTGCATTTTATTAGTGAAACCCACAACTCATCCATTCTTGGATCTGGTGAAAACTCATCCTCTCTCGCTGCCCCGGAGGTCAGATCTGTGTTGAGGGTACAGCATGTGCTGCAGTCATCACCTCCCAGCAGCTCCTTGAGCCGAGCTGGCTCTGGTGAAAACTCTGCAAACTTACTATGAGGGCAAATCTCCAGGGGAAAGTCATCACATGGCCAGCCACTGGTGGGGGGTAACCATTATGGACTGAACGTGTCCCACTCAAATTCATATGTTGATTGTGAATCTCTATATTGTACACCTGCAACTTATATAATATTGTATATCAACTATACTTCAATTAAAAAATCTATGTATAGGGCTTCCCTGGTGGCGCTGTGGTTGAGAGTCCGCCTGCCGATGCAGGGGGCGCGGGTTCGTGCCCCGGTCCGGGAAGATCCCACATGCCG